>NC_084618.1:53649710-53929710 GCF_033978795.1 Nerophis ophidion
CCACGGTTAAAATAAAGGACCATGTACGCTCAAAATAAATTCTATGCGTAGACACATGATTAAAGATATGTTTTTTTTTCTGATTAATCACATGAGTTAACGTGTTATTTTTCACATCCCTTTTCACTTTCAATTCATAATTAAAAACAGAGATAATTGGCATTGGAGGATGCAATACATCGGGAAACAGATCTGAGCATTTTTATGTCTATGTTGCATCAGTGAGTTTCAATTGTTTTGCGCAATGGGAAACACAAGGAGAAAAAAAGACACAAGCAAGCCAGTCATGTCTTTGATAACCGTTGCAGCCCAGTGTGAAGCAAAGCGTCGATTGTTCTGGGTTTAAGATGCCTTTTGACAGCTTTGGACCAATCAGCATGGAGTATGTTCATCCTCGCCGAAGCTCCTTAAGTACTTTGGAGTGATATCCAGCTAATGTCTGGCCTTGGTCGCACAGCGGTCACTACAAGCTGGCTGGAGTGGACCGAAGGGCGGCGCACTTCCAAAAACAGCCTGGAGGACAGCCAACCGTTACCACGGCGACAGCGCTCTGAAGAAAATCTCTTTATATTGTTACCAAGGCAACTACTGTAGATAAGAGAGGCAGCGATGGAAGGAGGGAGGCAAGGTTGGATGGATAGATGGTGAGATGAAATGGTGAGGAGAAGAAAAGGCGAGATGGAGGTAAAAAAGAATAATAACATGAGGAAAGAACCAAGCTAGACACAAAGATTTGCGCACGTTTTATTATTCCTTCTACGGCTGCCTTGTTTGTATGCTGACTCCCATTCTAGTGGGAGAAGCTTTAGTTTGAAGTAACCTTTTAGCACTTTCAACTGTGACTGTTCGCATCATAGTGTATGGCATGATAGTGTATGGTGTGATTGGATTAAAAGAGCAGGTCAACTACATTCCTTGAACAGCTCCAGTTATTTCTAAAGTCCAAGGTCACTGATGTTGGACCTGGAAGAAGGCCCACCAGCTCACAAGATGTTTTGGTGTTTGGTGTACATTCCAAACTCAGCCTAAAACAAGGGTGTCAAACGTATGGGCCAAGGGCCGGATCAGCAACGCGAACAGATTTTTTCAGACCCACGCGATAAGTTAGCTAAGTATAAAAATTCAACTCAAATTTTTGAATGAAAGAAACGGCTGTTCTAAATGTGTCCACTGGATGTCGCAAGAGCAATTATTTTCATCTTTGTAGATGATGGTACATACTACGAAATAAACCACATTATGTTAGTTGAGGAAAATAATCAAACTACATAAATAACATCCTGTAATTTGATTTTTAAATACATTTTTTATCTTGATGGATTGAAAATGAACACCAATGAGTTGATACATAGTTTAGTCAGAACATATAAATAACGACAAATAAAGATATATTACTATTAACAGAAACATGTAAGTATAAAAAAAAAGAAACAACAACATTATGATTTGTATGATTTCAGAATTTGCTTTTTCTATTTTGTAACAAAGAAAACAAGTTTTCTTTATTGTTGAGTTTTCGTGCCGGGATTTTACTAGTCACTCCCTTGGGGCAATATTTATCTCCATGTGGCCCCTGGTCTAAAATGAGTTTCACACCCCTGGCCTAACACAACTTTTATGGTTCTTGCTTTTTGCACTAATTTAGACTTGTCCAAAAGGTCTTGGTAAGATGAGAACTGAAACGTAGGGGTGTAATGGTTAGAAATAGTTACCCAATTCGGTACTTTTATTGGCACCGACCAAATTGCGTCTGTAATATCGGGTATAGATTCACATAAAATTAAACGGTGCAGTATACGGAGACTTTTGTTGCATGTAACGTCCCGTCCGGTTGCAGACAAAAGACCCGCTCAAACATTTGGTGAGGAAACAAGCACTCGAGCAGCACTCAGACAAACTGCCCCTAAGTAATGTTGCAATTT
This sequence comes from Nerophis ophidion, assembly GCF_033978795.1. NCBI lineage: Eukaryota > Metazoa > Chordata > Actinopteri > Syngnathiformes > Syngnathidae > Nerophis > Nerophis ophidion. Next base: position 53,651,633 of record NC_084618.1, read on the forward strand.
TCAATACCAACAAAGAAATTACGCCTTCCAGAAAATGCTTCAATGCTCGATGCTGATTTTCACTTTATTTGCCACAGACATGCTACTGATTAGTATTGGCACTTTTAGAAGATGATTTTCCACATTTTCAAATATGGTAACGAAGATGCATGTAACAATCAAACAGCTGTGTGATAAGTACATTACTTACAGTATGACTACTTTATTGGGCGCAACATAAGACCAGACTGACACATTCATCTCACTGGCAAAAACTACTTCCGAGCTGGTCAACTTACTGTGGTCTATACACTACTGCCATCAAACTACATGACAAGTCGACTAAAGAATACTTGCAAATTGTCACATCTGTGTTGCACGGTAATCCGCTGGTCGTTTCCCCAAGATGCGGATGGACGTCCGGAAGCAGAGTGCAGGTGAGGAAAATTATTTATTCTAATAAATCAGGCAAGAAAACAAGAAAAGAAGAGCTGTGGTAAAGGCTTAACCAAAGACTAGTCAAAAAAAAGAGCAAGAAGCAATGATAACCAATGTAACCTGAGTGTAGCAAACAAAAGAGGTAGGAATAAATAGCTCTCTGATTAGTGACTGGGAGCAGGTGAGCGTCCCGACCACTAATCAGAGGCAGGTAGCAACGGCAACAACAAAAACAAACGCGGGTGCAGACACAGAACTAAATCAACAACTAAAAATAAACAAAACATGATCAGGGCAACGGATCATGACACAATTGATACTCAGAAGTGTCCGAATACATTAAGATGTAACAAATGAACTGCACCGTTACTGTATTTTCCCGACTGTAAGGCACATTTATTTATTTATTTTTTTCTTCTGAAAACTCGACAGTTCGCCTTATAACCCGGTGCGCCTTATGTAAGGAATACGTTTGGTTGAGCTTACCCACTGCAGAGCTATTTTATTTGGTACATGGTGTAATGATAAGTGTGACCAGTAGATGGCAGTGAAACATAAGACATGAGTGTAGATTGCACTTTGATGGTAATACAACTCAAGTAAATAACGCCAACATTTTATATGTTCCATTGAAAATATAAAACATTACACACGGTGCTCAAAAATTTCTCAAAATGTTTTAGTACGACAATGAAGCTATGAAGCCGCACCACTTGATGGGCTTCAACATATGGGTATTATTATGGTGTGTGTATAAGATAAGACATGTTATCTGGCCTTTTGTTTTGCAATATTATGCAAAAGCAACTGTTCATACCTTCTGGTACCTGCTGATCTGTATTTGGGATCTGCATACATTTTGACAAATTGTGCGCCTCTGCCTTTGTAGTCCGGGCTGACGGCGCAGTCAATAAGCTTCTTCTTTTCCTCTATCCTCTTGCTATGTCACATTCATCCTCTGCTGTTGCCATTTGTAATATAAAGTAGTGTAAAATTCTTACTTATATCTGTCAGTAGACTCGCCATGAAAGCACTAAAAACATACCGAACTTTAGTTATCAGAGAGTTCCGGTTGAACGTTTTTTCACGGGACACATTTCCTGTGTTGTTGTTTCCGGATGAGGAGATGCTGCTCCTTTATTGATTTAAATAAATTCTAAATGGCATTGAAACAGTTAGCTCCATCATTTGACACTTCTTCCACTCCCGTCCTTGCACGCTACGCCGCTACAACAAAAGAAGAAGACGAAGAGAAGAGAAGAGAAGACGCTGCCGAAGTAGAGCCAGGTAAATAAGACCGCCCACAAAACAACGCATCCGAAAGCAATTGTCAGAAAGCGGCTTGAAGATGATCTGTAAAACATAATCTATGACTCCTTTAATGCGTCTTATAACCCGGTGCGCATTATGGTCCGGAAAATACTATATCAGTTAGTTACAATAAAATAGTAGATTGGATTCTCAAACAATTAACACAAAATTGCCGTAAATTGGTACCTCTGAGTATCGGTACCGATTTCAGGTACCGGGAATTAGTACTATATCAGTTTAAATGTAAAAGGTACCCATCACTACTAATGGTACACTATACTCCTGGTTCAACATGCACCTCGCTTTTCCAACAAAGTGCATAACATAAAACTACTTAACTTTTGTATTAGCTTTAATATTTTTTTATAATGGAAAATATAACTGCTAACTGCTGGCAGTGAGCAAAAATATATTATAATAAATACAATTAGTAAATTAAAAACGGTTAATATTATCTAACAATGACAAGGGGATAAGGGCCACTTTAATACAATTTAGACATTTAAGATGCTAAAAACAATCAAATCAATGTTATAAACTGAATAAAACAGAAGACGTTGACAGCATAAGAGGCTTTTCGAGCTGCAGTTACTGCTTTGCACCATCGCTAGGGTACCGTGTAAGAAATCGGTACTAAACAGAAAGCTTCATACGTAAAAATACGACTACTAGAAATTGTTACGACTACTGATTACAACTACTAAAAAAAATCACTCCGCAGTAAGTGTGAAAAGCATAGGTTGTAAGGATATTTGACAGCATGTGTGTAATAGTGTTACACCTGACTGAATGAGTGAGCGTTATTAGGCTCTAAACACTCAATCAGGAGATGTTTGTGTGCATTTTGTGCGTTTTCCAAGCATATCAAAATGCACAACAGCAAGTCACATGATATCACTCTCTACTCCAGGGGTCTCAAACTCAATTTACCTGGGGGCCACTGGATGCAGAAACTGGGTGAGGCTGGGCCGCAAGAAAAGATTTCTTAAAAAAAACTAACATGCACTTTTTAATGAACTCACCGTCTATGAACGGCTTTCCCGCCCTAGCAACATACTTGCCAACCCTCCAAATTTTTCCAGGAGACTCCTGAATTTCAGTGCACCTCCTGACAATCTACCGGTGCAACCATTTTCCCGAATTTGTCCCAATTTTCACCTGGCCGACATTATTACAGGCTACCGTGACTGCAATGCCTTTAACGTCCTCTACAACAGTGGTCCTCGACCTTTTTTCAGTTATGTACCCCCGGTGATCATTTTTTTTAATTCAAGTACCCCCTAATCAGAGCAAAGCATTTTGGGTTGGAAAAAAGAGATAAAGACGTAAAATACAGCACTATGTCATCTGTTTCTGATTTATTAAATTGTATAACAGTGCAAAAATATTGCTCATTTGTAGTGGTATTTCTTGTACTATTTGGGAAAAAAGATACACAAATAACTAAAACACTTGTTGAAAAATAAACAAGTAATTCAATTATAAATAAATATTTCTACATAGAAGTAATCATCAACTTAAAGTGCCCTCTTTGGGGATTGTAATAGAGATCCATCAGGATCACTATTACATTTCTTCACAAAAAAAGATATCTTTAACATCAATATTTATGGAACATGTCCACAAAACATCTTGCTATCAACTCTGAACATTGCATTGTTGCATTTCTTTTCACAGTTTATGAACTTACATTCATATTTTGTTGAAGTATTATCCAATAACTATATTTATATAGTATTTATGAATCGCTGCTATTTTTTAGAATATTTTTAATAAATCTTACCTGTCCCTTGGCATACCTTCACGTACCCCCAGGGGTTCGCGTATTCTCAATAAGAGGACTTCTGTTCTACAACTTGTCACCGCGCACGCTTTTACATCACACAACCATAGTGACAACTTTGTATCATATTGTGTGAGACTTGTGCAGAACAAATGTAGCTGCTGCAAGACTTACTTGGTCAACAGCCATACAGGTCAGACTCAGGGTGGCCGTATAGACAACTTTAACACTGTTACAAATATGCGCCACATTTTAAACCCACACCAAATAACAAATACATCTTGGGAAAACATCCGCACCCTAACACAACTTAAACACAAGAGAACAAATACCCAGAACACCTTGCAGCCTTAACAAACCCGGGCTACATACACCACCTCAACCGACGCAAGTAGGGAGGGTGGAGGTGTTGGGGGTTGGTGGTAGCGGGGATGTGTATATTGTAGCCCGGAAGAGTTAGGGCTGCATGGGATTATGGGTATTGTTTCTGTTGTGTTTCTGTTGTGTTTATGTTGTATTACGTTGCAGATGTTCTCCTGAAATGTGTTTGTCATTTTTGTTTGGTGTGGGTTCACAATCTGGCACATATTTGTAACAATGTTAAAGTCTTTTTTACAGCCACTCTGTGTGACCTGTGAAGCTGTTGATCAAATATGTCTTGCAATATGACACGTGCGTACTGCACAGGCATTTGCAACATATAACTGAACTTGCACGCTGTCTATACAGGATGTAGAGGGCGCTAAAGGCAGCGCCATTATGGCACCCCCTGAATAGTGTTGATTAGGTAAAAATCGGCAGGGATTTTGAGAAAATGGATGCCCTGAAATTCAGGAGAGTCCCGGGAAAATTGGGAACATTGGCAAATATGACGCTGTCAAGTGCCGTTTGTATTAAACTCGCGGGCCACACCGACGTTAAATTGTCATATCGAAGTGCGGGCCGCAAAAGAACGTCTCGCAGGCCGCAATTGGCTCGCGGGCCGCATGTTTGAGACCCCTGCTCTACTCCAATTGGTCATTAATGGGCAAAACAATGAACACAGAATGAGTGAAGTAGCGCTAATAAAGTAAATAAAATAATCAGAAATAGTAGCCAACTTTGTTGATTATTTTGGCATGCTAACAGGCTTCAATACACATCAGAATAGAAAAATGCATTTTAAGAAAACGCAGCAAGAAAAATAATGTTTTATCACCCAAGTTTTAGATCACGTGCTTGCTAATTCAAAGATAGGTCAAAGACAGGCCTAGGAGTTGGTGAGAAGCACTGTGTCTCAATGTAGAGAGGCACTATTAATGTGGATATATAGTCAGTGTGTGTGTCTGTTCTTGTATTTCTACCCTTCTTGAGACATTCAATCATCAATCAATCAATGTTTATTTATATAGCCCCAAATCACAAATGTCTCAAAGGACTGCACAAATCATTACGACTACAACATCCTCGGAAGAACCCACAAAAGGGCAAGGAAAACTCACACCCAGTGGGCAGAGAGAATTCACATCCAGTGGGACGCCAGTGACAATGCTGACTATGAGAAACCTTGGAGAGGACCTCAGATGTGGGCAACCCCCCCTCTCTAGGGGACCGAAAGCAATGGATGTCGAGCGGGTTGAAGTTCAATCCATAGTGGCTCCAACACAGCCGCGAGAGTTCAATTCAAGCGGATCCAAGACAGCAGCGAGAGTCCCGTCCACAGGAAACCATCTCAAGCGGATCAGCAGCGTAGAGATGTCCCCAACCGATACAGGCGAGCGGTCCATCCTGGGTCCCGACGAGCAGTCCATCCTGGGTCTCGACTCTGGACAGCCAGTACTTCATCCATGGTCATCGGACCGGACCCCCTCCACAAGGGAGGGGGGGACATAGGAGAAAGAAAAGAAGCGGCAGATCAACTGGTCTAAAAAGGAGGTCTATTTAAAGGCTAGAGTATACAGATGAGTTTTAAGGTGAGACTTAAATGCTTCTACTGAGGTAGCATCTCGAACTGTTACCGGGAGGGCATTCCAGAGTACTGGAGCCCGAACGGAAAACGCTCTATAGCCCGCAGACTTTTTTGGGGCTCTAGGAATCACTAATAAGCCGGAGTCTTTTGAACGCAGATTTCTTGCCGGGACATATGGTACAATACAATCGGCAAGATAGGCTGGAGCTAGACCGTGTAGTATTTTATACGTAAGTAGTAGAACCTTAAAGTCACATCTTAAGTGCACAGGAAGCCAGTGCAGGTGAGCCAGTACAGGCGTAATATGATCAAACTTTCTTGTTCTTGTCAAAAGTCTAGCAGCCGCATTTTGTACCAGCTGTAATCTTTTAATGCTAGACATGGGGAGACCCGAAAATAATACGTTACAGTAATCGAGACGGGACGTAACAAACGCATGGATAATGATCTCGGCGTCTTTAGTGGACAAAATGGAGCGAATTTTTGCGATATTACGGAGATGAAAGAAGGCCGTTTTAGTAACGCTTTTAATGTGTGACTCAAAGGAGAGAGTTGGGTCGAAGATAATACCCAGATTTTTTACAGAGTCACCTTGTTTTATTATTTGGTTGTCAAATGTTAAAGTTGTATTATTAAATAGAGGTCGGTGTCTAGCAGGACCGATAATCAGCATTTCCGTTTTTTTGGCATTAAGTTGCAAAAAGTTAGCGGACATCCATTGTTTAATTTCATTAAGACACGCTTCCAACTGACTACAGTCCGGCGTGTTGGTCAGCTTTAGGGGCATGTAGAGTTGGGTGTCATCAGCATAACAGTGAAAGCTAATACCGTATTTGCGTATGATGTCACCCAGCGGCAGAATGCAGATGCTGAAGAGTACAGGGCCAAGGACCGAAACCTGGGGAACTCCACACGTTACCTTAACATAGTCCGAGGTCACACTGTTATGGGAGACGCACTGCATCCTATCAGTAAGATAAGAGTTAAACCATGACAGGGCTGAGTCTGACATACCAATTCGTGTTTTGATACGCTCTAATAAAATATTATGAAAGCAGCGCTAAGATCAAGGAGCAGCAACATAGATGACGCATCAGAGTCCATCATTAGCAATAGATCATTAGTCAATTTTGCGAGGGCTGTCTCAGTCGAGTGATTTGCCCTGAAACCGGATTGAAAGGTTTCACATAGATTGTTAAACGCTAAGTGTTCATTTAGCTGCTCTGCAACAATTTTTTCGAGGATTTTCGAAATAAAGGGAAGGTGAGACACCGGTCGGTAGTTTACCATGAGGTCAGGATCGAGGTTAGGTCTTTTAAGGAGAGGATGAATAACCGCTTTTTTGAATGCAAGGGGAACAGTGCCCGAGGAAAGTGATAAGTTTATAATATTTAGCACTGATGGACCTAATAATACAAAAAGCTCCTTGATAAGTTTCCCAGGAAGTGGGTCAAGTAAACATGTTGTTTGTTTTATTCCATTTACACGTTGTAACAATCCTTCTAATGTTATTTCATCAAAACGAGAGAAACTATTTTGGATATTTGCACTATCCGCCGTATATACAATCGTATCTGTGTTACTATAACCCAGTTGTAGATGGGACGCATTGTCTTTAATCTCCTTTCTAATAAGTTCAATTTTCTTATTAAAGAACTTCATAAAGTCATCTGCCGAATGGGTGGAGCTACTGGAAGGAGTCCCTTGTTGGGTTAGCAATGCTACTGTACTAAACAAAAATTTTGGATCGTTTTTATTAATGCGGATGAGATTTGAGTAATAATTAGTTTTAGCTAAGGTAAGCATGCGTTTATAAGTTATTAAACCATCACTCCATGCTTGATGGTGCACCTCAAGTTTAGTCGTGCGCCATTTGCGTTCCAGCTTTCTACATAATAATTTCTGAGCTCTAGTTTCTTCAGTAAACCATGGCGTACGCCTTTTTGGAGCCTTTTTTAACTTCAGCGGTGCTATACTATCAATGGTTTCGCGCAGGGCGTTGTTAAAGTTGTTAGTGAGGTTATCAATAGAGCCCACATACTTTGGGAACGGTGCCATTACCGAGGGCAGTAGGTCCGCAAGAGTCGTCGTTGTGGCAGCATTAATGTTGCGGCTGCTATAGCAGTTATTATTATTATTAGTTTGACGAACATGCGTCTGAACTTCGAATTTTATAAGGTAATGATCGGACAATACTTTAGTATACGGGAGTATCGTAACTTTGGAAACGGTGATACCTCTGACAAGCACTAGGTCTATCGTATTACCGCTGCGATGCGTCGGTTCATTTATTATTTGTGTAAGACCACAGCTATCAATTATAGTCTGGAGCGCCACGCACGGTGGGTCCAATGGGGTATTCATATGGATATTAAAGTCCCCCATTATAATTATATTATCGGCGTGCGTCACTAGATCAGCAACAAACTCTGAGAATTTACTAATAAAGTCCGAATAGGGCCCTGGGGGGCGGTAGATAACGGCCAGGCACAGAGGCAGAGGTGTGGCAGACTTCATAGAAAGCACCTCAAACGATTTATATTTATTATTTAAGTTAGGACTAAAGTTAAAGTTTTCGTTGTATATTAGTGCGACACCCCCTCCCCTTTTGAGGTGACGGGCAATATGCGCATTCGTATAGTTAGGAGGGGATGCCTCATTTATCGCAAAAAAGTCGTCTGGTTTAAGCCAGGTTTCATTAAGACCGATGACGTTAAGGTTGTTGTCTCTAATGACCTCATTGACTAATAACGTTTTGGGAGACAAAGATCTGATGTTTAGAAAGCCCATATTATAGGTAGTGGGCTGTTTTAAGGAGTTGTTGATAAAATTATCCGTAGTAGCAATATTAATAATGTTGCGTTCATTATGCGCAGTGTACTTAAAATAATTACGACCATATCTAGGAATTGATATGACGGGAATTTTCCGATTCTCTACTTGGCGCTGCGATAAACTGAACGCATCATAATTTGCCACCTCAGTAGAACGCATGTCTAACTCTGACGTAGTCATAGACACAGTAGAAAAAACATTTTGTGAGTTGTGTATTATTCTATGAAAATTGCTATGTGTACAGGTATCGTCCAGCCTGGCGCTGGCTAGTTCTAGCTTAACTGACTCCATACCCAGGCTAGCAGGCTCTGTAATTGCCTGTGACCGGGCTTGCTCTAGTGCAGTTAGTCAAATGTGGCTCAATGCGAAGTCTATGTTCTGAGACAAGAGGATAGCGCCTTCCTGGTTAGGGTGAAGGCCGTCTCTCCTCAGCAAGCCAGGTTTGCCCCAGAAAGAGGGCCAATCCCTGTTGTCTGCAGAAGCTATCCAGCCAATTGTTAAGAGAGACTAATCTGCTATATCTCTCATCATTGCCTCTCCCAGGCAGGGGGCCAGAGACAATTACTCGATGCCTGGACATCTTTCTGGCGAGATTACAAGCCCTGGCTATGTTTCTCTTTGTAATCTCTGATTGTCTCATCCTAACGTCATTGGAGCCAACGTGTATTACTATATTCGCATAACTAGTGGTGCGGTTAGCCTGCCGTACGTGTTTACTAGACCTGTTGCGAGTTAGCTCCCTAAGATTAGCTTCAATGTCAGGTGCTCTGCCCCCGGGAATACACTTAATTGTGGCTGGTTTGCTAAGCTTTATGTTTCGGGTGATGGAGTCCCCTATGACTAAAGTGTGGTGCCCGGTAGACTGGGGTGTAGGACTAGCTAAAGGGCTAAATCTATTATGCGTCTCAACCGGTACACCGTAGCTTGTAGGCCGGTTAGGGCTGCTACAAGCTGGGCTAGTTAGCTCGCTACAGCTAACGCTAGCAGATGTGTCCGCAACATCTAAAGTTACGAAATTACACTGCTCTAACTGGCGGACACGGCTCTCTAGCAAAGCCAACCTATCCATGAGTAAAGTGCACGAAGCGCAGGAAGCCATACTCACAGAAACTTTCCGTCGCCGAGTGGAGTGCCAGCTGTCTTCGGGAAGTGGTGGTCACGGTGGCGGGGGAGAAGCTTCCTTCAGACCGGCGCTGCCTTTCTCCGCTAGCCTCGTTAGCTTAGCAGCTAGCTAGCTGAGGGCGAAGTGGTGAGACAGAGATCGGGTGATTTGCAAGTTAAATTGAACTATTAAATATGTTCGAGAAGTTGAAAATAAAGCTGCAAAACAGTTAAAATCACACAGATAGAACGATACTTAGCTTTTTTGCAACAAGAGCAGTCAGCGAGCAGTCATTCACGTCACGGCGCGGATTCGAACCCGAGATTCTTCCGCAGCAAGATCCCACACACTGTCTGGCAGCATGCCAGGACACGCCCCCGCAAGTGCCTCACACCCACGTCCACGCTCCGCCGCAACTGTAGACTGTCAGCAATTATCGCACCTGGCAGCAATCAGGTTAAGAACAGGTCACTCCTGGGAACCTACGCCGGAATGTCATTAACTCCTGTATGCCTGCCTTGTTGCCTCCCTCGATCCTCGATCACTCACCTGGACTCGGAAATTGTTCCTTGCCGCCTGCCTTCGACCTCCTGCCTGTCCCCAGATCTCCCTTGTGCCCATCCACTGGGTCAGACAAAGATTTCATCCATCACGCATGTACAACATCCTCTTGAATTTTTTACATGGTTAATTCTACACTTAATCCTGCAACCAACACTTAGAGGAGCATACACATCCCGCACAATCACAAAAGGTTACAATAAACCTAGTAACCCTAAGTCCTACGTGGTGTCGTCTCCGTCCTACTCCTCACGTACATAACATCAAAAAGGAAAAGTACCCTCCATATGATGACCGGTGAAGAAGTCAGGACGTAAATCATGGTCCCAATACGGAAAACCAATGCATCTAATAGAGAATGTGTCATTTGCACCTCTGGTGGTGAATTCTATCAAAATTAGGGTGGTCCCAAATAAGAGGAAATTTTCAAATTGACTGTCAGTCGGTTTTAAAAGGGCTCCCCTTTTGGTCAACATATGAATTAACAAGTGTGTGTAAGAAAATTTAATGCGCCCCCTTTGGCCAAAACTAATAAAATAAATACAATAAATATGTATAGAGAGACATATTGTAATAACGAAGTAAATAACGAAGACAAACAAAAAAATAAAATAAATGAATGCGTGGGTTCCCTCCGGGTACTCCGGCTTCCTCCCACCTCCAAAGACATGCACCTGGGGATAGGTTGATTGGCAACACTAAATTGGCCCTAGTGTGTGAATGTGTGTGTGAATGTTGTCTGTCTATCTGTGTTGGCCCTGCGATGAGGTGGCGACTTGTCCAGGGTGTACCCTGCCTTCCGCCCGATTGTAGCTGAGATAGGCGCCAGCGCCCCCCGCGACCCCGAAAGCGAATAAGCGGTAGAAAATGGATGGATGGATGGAAATAAAAGCTTACATTTTTTTATATTTGCATAGTATGCAAATATTATTAATGTTGTGAATACAAATTTTATGAATCTAGAAAGGGTGGTCCTAAAGATGTAGGCTTATTTCAGCAGTTTCAAGAAGGTAACAAATACAAGAGTGTGTGTGTGTGTGTGTGTGTGTGTGTGTGTGTGTGTGTGTGTGTGTGTGTGTGTGTGTGTGTGCGTGTGTGTGTGTGCGTGTCTGTGGAAGCTATAAACAATGGGTTCTTACTGTGTCAGTGAGGTGGAGATATGCAGTTATGGATTGTTGACCACCATTCTCTGCTTATCATTCTTACCTTATTGATAGCATCTATAAGCCTTCCTGGTCTCATTATTCCATATTCTGTTTGATCGCTTTGATAGCCGAGCGTCGTTATTATAAATCCACCAAAAAACAGTCCGGATCTTAGTGTCTCTAATAAGGGGTTCCCTACCCTCTCTGCAACTTAAAGGTAAAAGAACCAAGAACAAAATAAAAGGTATTTTATCAGACTAATTGCACATTTTGGAAAAAAAATAACACTCTTATGGAAAATGCAAATTTCCACTGCAGAAGACATTTGCTTTCAGGGGGTCAGTGTCTTACCAAGTTATTTTACGCATGATACAGTTTTCCAAAAGACGTACAAAGTGTTGTTGTTGAAAAAAATTACATAATGTGACCCACATTTAAAACAATAAGAGTGCTGACCAATTACTTTTATCACTTGTCTTCATCAACATTGCCTGGACTAATAAAAAGTAAGGTGTGACGTTCATTACTTTGAGTTGCAAACACAAAAATTGAGTAACACGTGTTAGTGAACCTTGCAAGCCTGCTAACGCACAAAAAACATGGCTTAGGCATATTTTTACGGCAAAGATGAGATGTGTCCGGACTGACATTGAGGTGAAAATGTGCACTGCCTCACGCCAACTTGATGGCTGACTTAGGTAAATTTCTGCAGGCTGTGAATACTTTGGCGACTTTGGTGGTTGTTCTGGCTTTGGCAAAATTTGATTCCAACGATGTAAATAAGACTGATGCGGGGACACAAAATGCACTTTTTCGCCAATGCATTTAATGCTTTATATCCGTATTAATATTTGTGAGAATATTAATGTATCTAGGCCATTATTATTGCGGCCCCCACCTTAATATGAAAGTTTATTGTTCGTGCGGCCCGCAAGTTTTATATGAATGGCGCTTGACAGCGTTGTGCTATTTGGGTCCAAAATATCTCTTTCAACATTCTGGGTTGCCTACCCCTGCGTTAGTGGAAAAGCGGCAAAGGAGTGAAAGCGACAGAGAAGTTGCCATGGAGACAAGGGTTTTCTTACTTGCCTGGCTGGCAGCAGTCACACAGTGACACTTGTCCGTCAGTAATAACAGTCCCCGATAACCTGGACCAATTCATACCGTTAGTTTTTTTTTATTGTTTAATTTGCATTGCCTCACACTATAAACACTATATGTATTTCTATATGACGCCGGATAACACTCCGGGAGCCGTCACTTTTTTGCGTTTGCTATCCAGGTATTACCCGGCAAGCGCCGTGTTGCATTTTTTTTAAGAAATATTTTCTTGCGGCCCAGCCTCACACAGACTCTGCGTCCAGTGGCCCCCGAGTAAATTGAGTTTGAGACCCCTGATCTAGGCGATCATTTTGCCACCTACCGCTGTCCAAACATGTTCCTGGCACTCTATGGAAATGTCAGGCAGGGTGATCGCTGCACACCGGCAGAGGCGACCGAGGGGAATGTCACCTATACGCCGGCTCCTGTAAAAAGCTCCCCTGGGTTGTGATAGTAAATTGAGCAATCAAACAAGAGTCAAAGTCTTTGAATTCATTGTGATTGCAAGATAACGTAATTGTATCTGCTGGCACTTAGTGCTGAGCTTTTTAGGGGGAGCAGTGAGGAGGACAAGACCATCCGCTTATAGCCAGATGCAGTAACTATATCTTTGTTAAACACTTGTCTGTTTTGGCGTTGTACATCCATTTTCTACCTCAACTTCTCCCTGATGCCAGACTATTTATTTTTTTATATCAGCCTGCACTTCAGCAGCACACAGCAAGTTCAATCCACTGGTGATTCCTCCAAACACCAGAAAGAAGCACCTACTACTGACTTGTGATTTGCTACAACGTGCAGCACTTAGGCACATGGCTACTTTCAATATGATTTGCGTATTTAAAAGAGACGTAACCTGGGCGTGGTCTGGGCATGCCATGTCAAACCAACTCTTGAGATCAATTTGCCGTTGAATGGAATGTAACAAAGAAATGTGCCTGAATTTGCGCCCTATGGTCCGAAAAATACAGAAGAATTTGAGCGTATCACCATACTGAAGCAGGAAGAGTCTGACGACGGCCAAGAGTGATAAAATTATATTTAAAAGGCGGACATCTATCCATTAAAATACAAAGAAGCTTATACTTGTGTGGTATGATGGAGAAGTCCACTCTCCGAGGTTAATATTGTACAATACTATTAAGTTACTTCATAGAACTGCAATAGTTGTTAGTAGTACATTATACAATATTGTTTTTTAAAACTGTATTTTGTCTCTAAAATTATTTTTTTTGTTTTAAAACTCAATCATCAATCAATCAAAGTGTATTTATATAGCCCTTAATCACAAGTGTCTCAAAGGGCTGCACAAGCCACGACAACATCCCCGGCCTAGATCCCATATCAGGGCAAGAATAAAACTCAACCCAATGGGATTCCCCTACGCTGAGTGGATCTAGTTAATAGTGTGAGTCCAGTCCATAGTGGGGCCAGCAGAGGGTCATCTTAAGTGGAGACAAGTCAGCAGCGGAGAGACGTTCCCAATTGATGCACAGATAAGTGCTTTGAACAGCTTGTGCACATCTGTGGTCACCTATGTGCAAAGGGGGGGGCAGAGCAGAAAGAGGGATGGCGGATCAACTGGTCTAAAAGGGGGGTCTATTTAAAGACTAGCGTATACAAATGAGTTTTAAGATGGAACTGTAATGCTTCTAAAAAGCCATGTGAAATGTTAAAATTAGTCTGTTTTGGCGGGCCAATCATCAATTGGATTGATCCATCCATGTTTTACCGCTTAGTCCCTTTTGGGGTCTCGGGGGGTGCTGGCGCCTATCTCAGCTACAATCGGGCGAAAGGCGGAGTACACCCTGGACAAGTCGCCACCTCATCGCAGGGCTAACACAGATAGACAGACAATATTCACACTCACATTCACACACTAGGGCCAATTTAGTGTTGCCAATCAACCTATCTCCAGGTGCATGTCTTTGGAAGTGGGAGGAAGCCGGAGTACCCGGGGAGAACATGCAAACTCCCCACAGAGGATTGAACCCAGGACTGCAGGACCTTCGTATTGTGAGGCAGACGCACTAACCCCTATGCCACTGTGAAGCCCCCAATTGGATTGATATCAATTTAATTTAATGAGAGACGCTGATTTGAGTACAAGTGCCTTGAGTTTAGAGCTCTGACACAGAACCAGTCGGTTGAGGAACTACAGTTGTAGATTAACACCTGTCCTCTGAGTCTTTTTCCTATACCCAATTGCGGCATGGTGACTCGTTGCTATGCAGAATTTGTAGGGGCACATATAGCATAGGACAGTGTGCTTTTCTCACACAGCATGGCCATAACTAGATTTGGCAACAACAAGGCCAATAAAACAGGACCACAATTTCTAGAGTGCCCAAATGGAATTTCCAAACATAAAGAGACCGCTTTGCTTCGAGGGCTTCACTAATTCCCTAACCTGACTCTCGCTAGATCCTTGTAGTTTGCGGAGCTCCACACAAGGATCTGGGACTTCTCAATAGGAGATGTGTTTCAGAAGGCGGGGCCTTGTAAAAAAAAACAAACATTGTAAGTGATTTGATAAACCATTTGTCCGATATCTTGAATGACGTGCTACTTTAACCACTCACATCGAAATCAACACATGACGCTGATGTGAGTGACGCTGAGGAAATCCAAAACAGAACAGCCGACATATTGGATAACAACAGAGCGAAAAGTTTAAGAACTTTTACTAAAACAATGCAGCAATGTCAGTAGATGATCGATGTTGATTGTACCTAGAAAATATGTGAATAAAAGGCTTCATTGGGAACAGCATTATTTCAAATAAAATAAAGACACGTTAGCGACAACTGTATTGTTTTTAACTTACCATTTATACGTGAGGTGCACCTCATCGACAACAATTCCTACTAGGTTATTCTGGTACACCTCTGATGTAAGCATGGTTTGCCATTTGTCGTTTAGCCACGACTCGGGACTACCGAATACGAGATGGCAACGTCCTTGGAGGAAGTTGTTCTCGTTTCTTCCTCCCAGCTGCATGCCTGTTACCCCCAATAATCCAGCCTCACGGATCTGATCCTCTATCAAAGACAAATATAACGACTGGTTTCTGCACTCGTCCCAATTTCCTTCAGCACCAGTGGAGTGATTTGGTAAATCCAGCTCTTGGCAAACCCGGTAGTAAGAAGAGCCAAAACATCCACCAATAAATGCCTTCAAAACCGTCCTCTGTTCCTCTTTTGAAGTATGAATATTCGATAGATTCGACAAAACAGTTGCAATAGCAGAATCAATGTCAGCACACGTGTGCTGCCATCAAACAGTCGCTTCGGCGCTACGTCACAGCTATAAAATTCCGGCCGGCGATCCAGGTTGGTTCACTATTTTTTGCCATCTTGAAGGAGTTTGCATTGCCCTCGATCCAAGTTCCTTGTGTGGAGCTAAGCGAACTACAAGGATCTGGCGAGGGGTCAGGCTACTAATTCCCAGTATGTTTGCATAAATCTGACAGAGGAAGGAGAACTCGAAGTGTTCTCTGCAGAATTAGCACGTTTAGTGTCTCGGATGAAAAACACAAATTGGCTTCATCGCACTTCAATCTAGACCCGAATAAATAGAATGAATAATGTAATAAATTGACGTTCTTGCCAGGCCAGAGATTGGTGAGTTGACGGAGCGTCCTGACAAAGAGAGGATGAATGGCTTCATTGCAGCAAGCTCGTGGTTACATTTGGGTTATAAATGCAAATGTATGCAAACCTCGCTTTCCAGACTGCTCGTTACTCAAAGCAAAAGGAAATTTCTCATCAGTTTCCCCTCAAATTCTGCACTTTGCATAGAGCTCCGCTCATTTTCACGTGCAAGCGCCGAGCAAAAATGAGATTACCCGTCTAAAGTACACATTGAGGAGGCAAGGTATCATCTGACTCCAGCCTTGCATCTCATTTCCCTAGACTACCAAGAGACAATCAATCAAGCGCTGAACAATAATGGAGCACTTCAGCCCGGCGAAAACTTGCCCACATGACATGTTCTTTCTCCTGACACAATCAGGCCGCTGGAGTGAGGAGCGCAGCAGGAAAGCAGGCGAGGGAGAAAACCTACGAGCGTCGCCTTGGACCTAATTGATATTCCAGGAGAGAAGAATATTTAAATGTCAGTAAGCGCCCCTTATCTCACTAGGGAGTCAGCAGAGATACGGGTAACGGTGGAAGAGGGACGCCCGCAGGTATAAACTCCTCAAACGCAAATAGAAACAAATATAGACGTTTGCACGTTCATGCAGTGTCTGGTAAATACAAGCAAACAGGACGCATCATCTTTCATAATCTTTCATCTCTCAAACACAAGACTTTTTGAAATGTTTTGTGAGGTGAGTGAAGGCTATTTGCTCAGCGGGGTCTATCGCTGTCTGTTTGGGTTCAACTGCAAAGATAGAGCACTTTTTCTAATCAATATGACTGGATGAAGACAACAACCTCCAGCTAAGAATGACAAGGCATGAGTTGATTAACGTGTACCCCGACTTAAACAAGTTGAAAAACTTATTCGGGTGTTACCATTTAGTGGTCAATTGTACGGAATATGTGCAATCTACTAATGAAAGTTTCAATCAATCAATCAAAGCAATATCTGGCTTTGCTGATTATTGCAATAAAACTTGATGGAAAGAACTTCCATGGATTGTATTCTGTATGTACTTTCATCTTCAGCAAAAAGACGAGAATAACACAATAGTGGTATGTTCGTCTACGTGGTCCCAGATGTAAAATATCAGTCATATTTTACAAGCTGATGGCCATGCTCACCCCACCCTAGCAGATGAGGACGTGGTACACCGCAGAGGACACCACAGTGTATATGTTTGTTTTTTTGTTTTCTTTTTGTAGCTGTATGTAGAAATGGCTGGTCTTTGATGTCCTTTGTTTTCTTTGATGTTTCCCTCTTACACACATGCTTATGTGTGCTATGGCTATGACTTTTTTTTTCTTGGCCTCAGTCTGGACCCCTTCTCCAGGGGCCCAGGCTTAGACTATTTTTTTTTCTCACACACCCCCTCTATAGCATTTACCTGTTTCTCACCCTTTTTTTTTCAGGGGCGCCTGTTTTGTATCCCTGTCATGTTTGTCTGATCTTGAATGGGATTGTGCTGAACATCTTAAATTTCCCCTCAATAATTAATAAGATTGATTCTGATTCTAATTTATTATGAATATTTATCTCATTTTTCTCACATTTTACTTTTTTTTTTTAACCCTTGAGGTGGAAATTCAAAGGTGAATTGAAATGTTGAACTAATTATTAAATGTAAATCTTAAATGTTATATTTACTGTAACAGTTGGATTTAACATAAAACTGATTAATGTATACCAAATAGCAGATTTATGCGTGTTCTTTAGAGTCTAAATTATTCAAATTACTCCAAAAAATGTATAATGCAAAATGACCATAGGGTGCTTTGAGAGTAAAATATATTGCGAGATAGGAAGGGGGAAAAGACGAGGTTATTCATTTTATAATGGATTCTACTGAAAATGATGGAAAGCACCACACTACATAGCAACTGACAGAGTCGTCTATAAAGAAAATATGGCCAACGAAACGAGAGGCGCCATGATTGCGACCAAGAACGTGTGTGGCTGTGCCTGGATGCATGCAATTGCTGTCTTTTTTAAATTAGTTTTCCTGATGAAATAAATTAAAATAAAATGCCTTTATATCCTTTTAAACATACTCCAGCTCATAAACTTACAATAAAACATGGTTTTCTTTTGTGAAAGTATAATTTTGTATAATCTACGCACTCTTCTGTTCCATCCCTGCAACAGTTCATGACCAGCAGGCACCCGGTGATGCAGTAAACGTAAAAAATTACACATAACGACCAAAAATGTACTAATAAGTCTCATTTTGCCAAAATGTTGATTAGCTTTAAACCAACAATCACAGAGAAATTGTGACTCTTGTGTGAAGAATGTCAACTGTGGTCACTGCTTCTAAATTTTTATCATTGTATATATCAGGCATTATGTATTATTCTTACCCATCTTTCTGTTTTGTAACATGCTAAGTGAATAAGTGTGCTTTGGTACTTATTTCCCCATGTGTCTGCTCAATTACTCATATATTTTTATTTTATTGAAAATAATCAAACTGTAACAACAATAACTGATACATTTAACACTTTCTTTGTGAATGTTGGACACAATTTAGCAAATGAAATTGTACATCAAGAAAACAGTGTCAAATTTAATGAACAAATTATTCAAAACAACATAGAATCATTTTTATTCTCCTGTTCATGAAAGAGAAATCACAGAAATTGTAAATTCTCTGAAAAACACAAAGTCAACAGACTGCTTTGATTTAAACATTTCTCTGATAAAATAAATTGTTGATTATATAGCAGTTCCCTCCACCTATAATATTTATTTTATGAAAGGTGTCTTGCCAATGGAAACGGCAGCAGTTATTCCCATCTTCAAAAGTGGAGATGAGCATCACTTTACCAACTATAGGCTTATTGCTTTACTCTCACAATTTTCAAAAGTTCTTGAAAAATTATTTGTGTCAAGATTAGACTGTCTTATTAATAAGCAACACTTGCTAAGTGAACACCAATATGGTTTTTGATCAAAAAGGTCCACTCCCATGGCAGTGATGGAACTAGTTGAGGAGGTAACCACTGCAATTGATAAGAAAGAGTTCACTGTTGGTGTTTTTTATCCACCTGAGCAGGACTTTTGACACCATTGATCACACATTAATTACTTTTAAACAAAATGAAGAGGTATGGTGTCAGAAGTGTTGCTCATGATTGGTTGAAAAGTTATTGTGGTGGCAGAGAGCAGTAGGTGCATATGAACAATGTAGATTCAGATAAAAAAGATCATAGCACCCCAAGGTTCTGTGCTGGGACCAAAATTGTTTATATTGCATATTAATGATATCTGTAAAGTCTTTAAAAAACTAAACTGTATTCTCTTTGTTGATGATACAAGCATGTATTGTCTGGGCAAGACCTTGGCCAGTTCCTAGAGATCATAGAGAGTGAACTCCACATTCTAAAGCCATGGTGTGATGCTAATAAATTATCAATCAACCTAAATAAAACAAAATATATAAGATATATGTGTATTGTCACAGCTTAATTTTTGTTTCATCCGACCTCCAGAAGGTCTTATCTTTGTCAATGTGATCAGCAGCAAACCTTAGACAAGCCTTAAGGTGTCGCTTCTGGAGCAAGGGCTTCCTTCTTGCATGGTATCCTCTCAATATATGGCGATGCAAAACACGCTTGACTGTGGACACTGACACCTGTGTTCCAGCAGCTTACAATTCATTGCAGACCTGCTTTTGGTGGTTCACGGTTGACTCTTGATCATCCTGACCATTTTTCTCTCAGCAGCAGGTGATAGCTCGAGTTTTCTTCCTGATCCTGGCAGTGACAAAACGGTGCAATGCACTTTATACTTACAAACAATTGCCTCCACAGTTGCTCTTGGGACCTTAAGCTGCTTTGAAATGGCACCAAGTGACTTTCCTGATGTATTCAAGTCAATGATTTGTTTTTTCAGATCCGTGCTGAGTTCCTTTGACTTTCCCATTGTCGGGTTTGTAACCAAATCTAAAGTCCTCATCAAATGTGCCCTATTTAAATAGACTCAGAGAAGTCAATAGGTGTGGATTTGGTCACTTTTTCAGTAGACCCATAATAAATTCATAAAAGAACCAAACTTCATAAATGTTTTTGTGACAAAAAAGTATGTGCTCCAATCATTCTATCACAAAAAATAAGAGATGTAGAAATTTTTGGTAACTGAAGACAGCCATGACATTATGTTCACAAGTGTATGTAAACTTTTGAGCACGATTGTAAATGACAAATTAAATTGGAAACTGAACATTAATATACTCAAGAAAAATATGTCAAAAAAATACTGCTATGTTATAAAAAATTAAAAACATTGGAAATCAAATTGCTCTTAACACTTTCATACTCCCAAGTCTCAATTATTGTGTTCAAATCTGGGATAAAAATTATGAATAAAACATCAACTCTATGTTCCTACTTAAAAACATAGAATTGTAAACTATGCGGATTATTATGCTCATACCAATGCTCTTTTTATTAAATCAAAAACATTAAAACTGCATGATCTTGGTGACCTCAACACTGCTCTTGTGACGTATAAAGCTCATAACCGCGTGCTGCCTCTGTGTCTACAGGAGAGGCTCAAACCCAGGGAGAGTCCATACAACCTTGGAAGTTCAGCTGTCTTTCAGAAAGCAAACATAGTAACTAGTTTAAAAAGTAGATGTGTTTCTGTCAGGGGGGTTCATCTGAGGAACAGCTTGGATGATGCATTAAAATGTTCCAGTTCTTTTCACACATTTAAAAAAAAAAACTTTAAGACCAATGTTTTGGAAAAATGTATCACTCTTTAAACATCAGTAGTTAATAATATGATTAATGATTGTTAAAAAACTAAATGTGTGACATAAATAACAACGGAAGTATAAATGTTTGTATATAGCATATCATTGGTAAAAATGTTTAACCAACACGTGTACATGCAGGGCTATTTCACAACTGTTCCTCCATGTCTTTACTGTGTATATATTTGAACAGTGTTCATGTTGTGTACAAGGTGTAACAAATATATTGATACATCTGTACAGAAAGCTGGAATTCCAGAATTGACTATCTGCCTAGAACATAGAAGCATGATCTGGCATCAGATAGATCCAAGCAGCCAGGAAGGACAAGAGAGATCTTCATGTAGCCTTCTTCGACCTGGCCAATGCATTTGGCTCAGTTCCCCAAGAACTTCTCTGGAAATCTTTTACCTTCTTCCTTGTACCAAAGCCCATCCATCACCACACTGGTCAAGAACTACTTCCAAGACCTGCAGCTGTGATTCACAACAGTTAACTTCACTACAACATGGCAGCGCTTGGAAGTACGCATCATGGCAGGGTGCGTAGTCTCACCCTTGATTTTCACAATGACTATGGAAGTCATCATGAGGGCCTCAAGGTGGGTGGTGGGTGGAGAACGAACCAGGGCTGGGCTCCGTCTTCCACCTATCAGGGCATACATGGACATCATGACAACACTAACCACTACTGCAGGATGCACTTAGCGTCTACTTGGAAAACTAAGGAGAACCCCCCCACCCGTTGTCTGTCTACCACTTACAACAACAAGGACATCTCGCGTGGGTACTCCCCACATTTGGCACAAGGGACTGTTCAAAATCTCGTCCTGTGTTTTTGGATTCTATAATATTTTGTGTGAAGGAAATTTCACATTTCTATGAAGCTCAAGATCAAAGACCGATGTCACCTGGTTTTACTACATCTTGTATTTGAGATTGTTTATAGGGTTAGGCGAAATAAGTGCTGAACTTCAACCTGAACCCTTTTGATTTGTAATATTGTAAATTTTTGAATTAATGGATGTAAAACTGTTTGTTTATTTTGTTGATCACTGACCGAAGAAATAACAAACTAACTAAACTAACGCAGATATGGCTTTGGCAGTAGATAGTGATCTTTGGTCCATAAAATATTTTGATTTATTCATAATTGATATATTTATTAACACTTCATGTTGTATATTTTTACGAGTTTTCCGGTTCAGTCTCTCATCTATTATTAAACCCAAAATGTGGTTTCTTTTACTCTTTTGATGTCTACTCCATCTATTTGTGTATGTGTTCGACTTTCTCTTCCACTGTTACTAAAAAGCCTTATTTTAGTTTTACTGAGATTCAAATGTAGTCTGTTTTTTTCACACCATCTCTTGAATTTATTAATTTATTCTGTGTGTTCTCTCTTTAACAAAACACAAAAATTTTGTCGTGAGTTCACCTGGCACAAGACGCTGTAATTGTTGGCTTTCCAGTATTGATGGCGAACCTTCACTTTCATTACTTGTCTTCTTTATTGGTTGTTGGGAAAACAATTCTCACTTGCTGCATAACAGGGCATTTTTACACGGCGAAAAAATAACAAGGAAGCACCGCAAGCACAAGGATCAGCTCATAGTTAGTAGTCATGGTGCCCTGTAGTCACGTGAGTGCCATCATTCAGGAGATCGCCTGAAACCGAGTTGACCATACTTTCTTTATACACCACTAATACTGTGGTGAAAGTTGGAATTGCCATGTGGCGAGGCGGAGCCGAAGGGCCAACGGCGGGGCAGGACATGCTTTGGCCCTGCTCAAGATGGCGGCCACGAGGCGGAGAATGCAGCGGAACAAAGAGGAGGAACTTGCTGGGTGCGACGCCGCCACAATCCAAATCAGGTGCGTGACACACTCACCGGCTCACAATTAACATTTCTCCTGACACTGTGTAAAAGGGGAGAAGGAGGAGCAATCAAGGCAGAAGGAGTTGGAGAGACCGAAGCAGAGATCGAGGAGTGGAAGCAGAAGAGCGCGTGACGACACGGCCGACTGAAGCAGAGCGAGGAGCGAGCAGGAGGAAAGGAGTTGAAAGAGTGACCGGACCGAAAGACAAGCTTGTATTTGAAAAAATAAAAGAGTCAAACCTGCTCAGCAGCGATGTCCTTCCTGAATGGTCCATGCAACCCGCACGATGACGGCAGGAAGCCGTTCACATGCCACAAAACACATTCAAGATATTCAACACTCAACTGCTGACTGGCAACTAGAGTGGATATTAATTATGTTTCATGTGTCAGGTAAACTGCATATGAATCCCTTTACTATAGTACCTATTGTTGGTGGACTATAGAATATTGCCTGTGGGTGAAGTTGGACCTCATCCGCCCATTGGGATGTTCCTTGCAGCACCAGGAAGTGAGAGGTAAAATGTACATCTTGCCATGAATGCAGCAACAAGCAAAGCAAGAATCTGACAGAAGGAAAGTGTGACTTCTAGTTTAGACCGAGGGAGTCTGAACTTGACTCCCATTGTTGGCCATTTTTAATGAGCTTTGCCAGTAGCTGGGCTAAAAGTGCAGTCAGTGATAATGAGAGGCGTGATTCCGCTCCCGCAGCCTCCACTGTGCATGTCATTAACTGAAAAAAAGTTGGCACGATTTGATATTAGTCTGCAAAGTAGATTGAAAACGGAGTCCTGACAACACAGGTATGTGGCATCTCTTGCTAATCCTGGAGCTCATTTGGTGGACATACTTTTCTTTTCTACCTTCTCCAGGCAGAGAAGCCTTTGTCATCAGTGTTTACTAACCATAGGGCAGGGGCCTATTGTTGGCCTGCCATAAAGTATGTTTCTCAGCTTTGGTCCTTTATGGATAGTGTGCCAGTAACAACAACATCAAACAAATAGAAAAAGACTGGGGCTAAAGTTATAGAGAAGTTTCTTCGGCGCAAAAAGTATGACTAATTTGCACATGAATTTTATTGACAGGTTATTTCTAAAAACATAAATATATATATATATATATATATATATATATATATATATATATATATATATATATATATTATTATTTAATAATGATTGAGTTATAATTTATTTTTGCACTCTATGGTTGTAAATAAAAAAATGGCATCAGTTTTTATGAGTACCGTTTTTTGCAGTATATTTGATTTGTATTTATTCTTGTAATCAACCTGACCTAAGCCCTATTGATAATCTTTGTGATTAACATATGTTTCAATATTTTTTGACCAGGTTTATTTTGTCAAATTGTAGGTACATTGGATATAATTATTGAATACAATTACATCAAGAGTAACATTTCTAATTCAGTGTTAATATATGAGTGGGCCCCACTAACACTCTTTAGAGGTAAAAGGTTAACAACCCCTTCTATACATCATCCCGACAACTAAAAGTTGTCTTGTGCCGTGTCTATGGTTTGAATATGGAGAAGTGATACTATGTCTGAGAGTGAACAGTAGTATGTGTAATCCCGCTAAGCAGTGGGAAACACATCATAGAATTTGGCCTTGGTCTGCAGAGGTTTCTTGTCAATTTTCAACAGCAATTTTTGACAATCTTCTTCAAACTTGAACAGCTTACTGTCTGGAAACTATAGATTAGTTACATGTCGACTCCATAAAGTTTAACACCGAATTGGACATATTGATAGACTACATTCAACATTTACATTTATATTGATCAACCTTTTCCATATTCTAAACTTCATGTCACTTCGCTGTCATTTCCATGTCAAACTGTAGAGGACCATGAAAAACATGTTTTTAACACAAGAATCAAATGTTGTAATTGCACAATAAATATCTAAAACTGTAGGAATGAAGTAGCCAGTGAGCCCATTGCCTGTTGCTGGAATTAGTGCTGAATGTTTCACAAAGGCCAGTCTAACATGAGAGCATTTACTGAAGATGTTGACCTGTGACCTATTTTGTGCATTCTCATTCATCTATTGTGACATTCGGTGCATGGTCCTCATTAAAAAAGGGAGACGAGCAATCACTTGATAAGAATTCCTTGTCTACATTGCTTTGGTGCAGGGGCTTAGCACAGCATTCAATATCCATCTGTGCTTTGCAAGTTTACCTTCCAGGAGATAAGTATTGATCCAAGATTGTTTTAAAAGGGAATCAATTTATTTTTTATCGATACTACAAAAAGGAAAACATTGAATTTAAGAACGGCAGACTTTTTATGAAGTTTAGCACATTTAACAATGAAGACGTTAAACGTTAAATCTATTTTCCCGTCAGTGGTGTCGTCAAAACAAAAATTGCCGATAACTTCGTTGGTCAAGAAAGGTCATAACAAAGAAAAAACGGCACAAGGCAGTAGTGTAATATCTGTGTTATGTGTGTGTTCCTTTAAGGGGAACGGGTGCTGTTGTGTGTGACATTTACGAGAGTGGCAGAGTGAGCCGGGTCGCGTGAGAATTTGGGTGTCTTTGCGTTGAGTGTCTAGCTCTGGGGTGACAAACGTAAGGCCCGTGAGCCGGATCAGGCCCGCGAACAGGTTTTATCCGGCACACGGGATGAGTTGGCCAAGTATAAAAATGAGCCGACATTTTTTAATGTAGGAAATTGCTGTTCTAATTGTGCCCACTGGATGTCGCAACAGCAATTCTTTATATCTTTGTAATACATCAGTCGAGGAAAACGAGCAAACAACATAAATAAAATCCTGTAATTAGATTTTTATATTACTTTATCTTGATGGATTGAAAATTATGCAGCTGAGATAGGCTCCAGCAGCCCCCGCAACCCCAAAAGGGACAAGCGGTAGAAAATGGATGAATGGATGAGTTGACTGATGAACATTATCACATCATTTATTTAGAAAGTATAAATAACAACAAATAAAGATAGAATACTATTAACCGTGTCCTCTCTGAGCTTCACCTTATTGTGGAATTCGGGGAAGTCATGGAAAACAACTTCCAGATGGCTTGGAAGGAGGTCCTCCCTGGGAACAGTCAACTCGAGCAACTTGTCTTGTTGTTTCTGACACCAAGACCATATTTGGCCTGAATGTGTTTTTTCTGAGAATTTGATCCTGTGTGCCATGGTTCAATCCACGATATCTTTCAGTCAGTTGCCTTGGCCCATCAGGTCCACATCCCGTGCTGTCACATCCTTACTGTCCTACTGCAGGGAGCTTCCTCCACCCATGCTCAAACCCCCATCTTGGTCGGGTGACACCGTTCCTTTTCCTGGGCTTTGTTGGAGTGAGCTAAATATAATTAGAAATCTGTCAAGTTTTCCTTCAGAGCAGAGGTCTTCAACAAGGTGTCCGTGACCCCTACTGGGTCCGCGGAGGAACTGCAGGGGGTCATCCAATTTCTGGTTGATTAGACATTTTTTTTGTGTGTTTTATATTCCACCTGCAATTTTTCCACAAATTTAAATGTTCTAAAATAAACATTAACATTGATTTGTAAATGACCACCTATTCACTCATAATATAAAAACATGAAAAAACAATTAAAATGTAATCATACAATAATCTTAGCATTTAAGATGGTAATGCAATTAGTGCTCAAGCTGCAAGATAGCAATTTGCAGAGCTATACTGTATTCTTTGAATATTTTGAGATTGTACAATAACACGGTCGCTTTAGGATCAGTTTAATTTGAAACCATTATCTAAGTAGGGGGTGCAAGTTCCAAATGTCCATCCATTTGAGGGTCCTCGGTCTCGAAAACATAGAAGACCTGTTACGCCTGTTCGGCATTGTGGTGCCGGGTTCGATTCCCTCGAGGATGCGTCAAAACGAAGAACACAACAAAGGTAAGATATAACCAATTTATTCTAAATAACAGAAGGAGAGCTATAACAAAAACACTGGAGCTAACAAAAGGCAAACCAAAGACGCTAGTATGAGAACTAGGAGATACAAAATAGGAAATTAAACTGGCACGTTGCCACACAAAAAGGAGTAAATTAAACATTTAGCGTGTGAGTTAATTATTAGGTGCGTAGTGTGAGAGCTCGCGAAAATAGTAAGAATTGCGTGAAAGCAAACGATCAAAACAGACGTATAGTTGCATGAGAGCAAATTGGAGTCCCAGAAAGAATAAACAGAAGAGGCTGGCTTATAAAGGGTGGTGATTACAAGAACAGGTGTGCGAGAAATGAGACTAGCAGGTGGAAATAATAAGTGACCATGGAAACGAACAAAACAGGACGTAAACGGGTCAGAATGGAGAATGAAAACAAAAATGGAAAAATAAACAACAACATGTGAAGATCCTAATAACGGATCGTAACAAGACCCCCGCTTTAGATTGTAAAATAGAGATAAGCTGACCTCACCTTGTATCCTCACAAGAATACGTCAATATTAATATTATGATTATAATATCAGTGGTAGTTTAGTCTCCGGATCTTTAAAAACTAGTGACGCTTGTCTTTTTCACAAGGGTCTTTGAATGCACCACAGTGAGATGCAAAAGCAATGCATAACTTTCTCCTTTGCTGCCACTGATAGATTTAGTATATTTTTACCTTTCTTCTATCACTTCTACTTGCGTCGAAATGTTGGTGCTCGGAGTAAATGTTTTTAAATTTGAGCTTTGATGACGTCATGATGTTTGTGTACAAGGTTTCTCGCTATCCAGGTGTAGCGAACAATTTCGCATTTTTTAGAGTACAAATTATTTGCCAAGACTTTAAACATAAAATCTAGAAATGTCCCTAGTGTTAAGAGCTTGTGACTTATTTGTATTCATAGAGTTTATTTCACAATCTTAATTTTAGCATGAATAATTGTGTCTAAAAATGCTAAAATTGACAAAATGCTGTATGGTTTTCCCCACATAAAAAATGTTTTTCTGCAAGGATTTTTAATTGCAAGTTGAATAATGCTTGTTTTTGAATAATAAAATACTTATTTCTATCTTAAAGTCCTGCTCATTTCTAGATTTGCAAATCCTAATTTAGGATGTATTGCCAAGTAAATTTAACTAACAGCATGAACGGATACTTTCACTAGGGTTTAGATTTTTTTCTTTTAATTTCATATTTTGTCAGCTCCTTTTTACAGTTTAGTTAGATGTTCTTAGTTTGATTCAAGCAACCTTATTATGGAATTTCTACAGCTCTATTATTATTTTTTTATCTTAACATTCACTAATTTTTTGTATAATTTACATATTTAAATTACATAAAAAAATGTACAACTCTACTAAAGCTCAGCGGTCCATCTGTGCTTGGGGTCCCAGTACAACATCCTCACTTCAACTCACTTACTTCAGTGTCCGTGCAATCATGCCATGCCCTGGCCCACCTTGTCCAATCATGCCAGGGGAGGAGAAGTGTGAAGAACTTGTTTTTATTCTTATTTTGATGTCAGAACTTCCGTGTAAAGGTGTGCCACACGTGTTGTGCAAGTGAAAATTACATTTTGATGAGAGGATGTAAGAGGTTGCAGGTATAAAAGTGTCCTCCCCCCGTTTTTGAGTTAGTTTATGTTACGTATTGTAGAGAAGAAGACGGCACTGAGGCAGGGGCGTCATTTAGCCAGAGTCGTATTTATTAATATATTGAAATGATGTGAGGTGGCGACTTGTCCAGAGTGTATTCCACCTTCCGCCCAATTGTAGCTGAGATAGGCTCCAGCGCCCCCCGCGATCCCGAAGGGAATAAGCGGTAGAAAATGGATGGATGGATGGTGTGTAATAAATCCAAACGTGTATCGTGTGATTATGTGGTGCGTCTAGCTGGTGAGTTTTACGTACAATGTTGAAGGTGCGTGTTGTGAGAGGTGCTGAAGTCCAGAAGGAGCTAGGCCGGCTCAGAGGTCCTAGGGCAAGCAAGAGGTCAGGGGCAGGAGCGAGGCGTTAGAGTCCGTGTCCAGGCGAGAGGTTGAGATCCTGAGAAGCAGCAAGAAGACAAAGGGAGATGACACACACAGCACGAATCCAGGGAACGAAGAGAAACTGCAGGATGACGACACAGGACAGGACACAATGAGCACAGAGGAGGGGAAACACTGAAAACGAGGCGAGCACATAGGCAAGGAGAGCTAGAAATGTGTAAGGCTTACTGTACGAAGACAAGTAGCTACGTTCTGACACTGGAACGCAGGACACGCTGCCTTATGAAGGACGTGGAGCTCTCTTCAGCAGCAGGTGTGTTAGGAAAGCACATGAGCGTGTCAGAGGAGCGCACGGCAGGCTGTGTCGCAGCAGGAGCTTGAGCCGTAACAGTTTTCTTGCAATGGGAAAAGATAAATTCATAAATAGCTGGAAAATTAACGGCATCTCTGTTTCTCTTTCAGACTACGTATATACTGTGATTGTGGATGATCCTGAACCACACGTTGCTCTCTCTCTGTCATCACTTTGAAGGTTCCCACTGTGGTACTAATACAGGATTACATTCTTTTCCTGACTTCCCCAGAGATTTGTTTTGTACATGTGTTAGAGGGGAAAAAATGGCAAAAAAATCATATTTCAACAAAAGTATTTTTTACAGCGATCACTGCCTTTGAACACTACGTCAGGGTCGTATGGTTTTGCGGTGGTCGTATCCCCAAGATGCAGATGGACGTCGGGAAGCAATGTACAGGTAAGAATGTGATTTATTCCAATAAGCAGGACAATCAGTACAAAAACTCAGAAACTATTCAAGTGTGGAGTCGGAAAAAAAAAAAAAAAAAGATAATTGCCATTGGGCGAAAGGCGAGACAGTCTTACACTTGGAAAATACAAAAGCGTGGTGAAAACAGGAACCCACGTTAATATTGCGGCGAGTGAGCACGACTCCCAGCTGAGTGTGGCGCGAGCCAGGAATAAATAGCTCTCTGATTAGTAACCAGGAGCAGGTGAGCGTCCCGACCACAAATAAGAGGCAGGTGACAAAAATCAGCACCAATGGCAGCTAAGAAAACAAACAAGGGTGCTGAAACAGAAATAACCGACAGCTAAGGAAATACTATACTAAAAAAAAAACATGACCCGGGAAACAGATCATGACAGCAATGAACTTTTTCAATAATCCCATGTGGTAGTGTCATGGCCTCCTGACAGGTCAGCCTTTGTACGCTGTTTTTCCAGTGTTTTATGTTTGTTTCATTGTCAGCGCCTCTCTCTCCCTGGGTTTCTAGTTTACAGCGCTCTACCTCCACGCTGGCTAACAAAGTGCCCACGCTGCGCTCGTTTTCCAACTGCTCGTCTGTTTATACCTCGCTCGTCATATCCCACCTCCTTCCCTGCTGTCTGCAGTCTGGACTGGTAGCTGTTCTGCCTGCCCTTTAAGGCAGGAGCACAGTTTGGCGACTCGACCCCAAGATGTATCTCTTTTGAGATGTATTTAAACATCTGTAATCAGTTTTTTGAACGGGTCTACTGTCACGATCTGTCATGAGAGGTCAGGCTTTATATATTGTTTATTTGGTCTTAAAGTACCAAAGATTGTCACACACACACTAGGTGTGGAAAAATATTTCTCTGCATTTGACCCATCATCCTTGATCACTCCCTGGGAGGTGAGGGGAGAAATGGGCAGCAGCGGTTGCCGCGCCCGGGAATTATTTTTGGTCATTAAATCCCCAATTTTAACCCATGATGCGGAGTGTCAAGCGGGGAGGTAATGGGTCCCATTTTTTATAGTCTTTGGTATGACTCGGCCAGGGTTTGAACTCACTGTGGAGGTTTCTCTCCTCGGGGTTCCTCGGACCACCAAACAATTACATGACAGACTCTTCCAGATTATCAACAATGTTTATATTTCAATTAAACGTCTTTGTTGTGCTTTTCAGCAAATGTCTTTCGCATCTGTCAAACTCGCTCTCTCTCGCGCTCCACCATCAAAAACTCTCCTCTCCTTCCCGACTGCTGCCTTTAACAGAGCGACAGATGATTAGACAAACACTCTCAGCCGTGTCATCCACTCACCTGTCGCTAATCTCAAAGCCGGTTCTGCCACACCCCGCTTCGCTGTAGGTGCGCAGGCCACGCCCACCACACACACGGCCTACCGATGTTACCACTCTAACCACTAGGCCACTGAGTAAGTTAGGTTTTTTTATATTCTTTGTGCTTCCACTGCTTTGTCAAAGCCAACGTGGAGCGCTGATTGACACACCTGCCTACGTTTGGTGATTAAGAGACTCACCCGTTGACAATCAGCATATGTGGGCTTTGTATGCCACTGGATCTCAAGCGGTGCTGCTGCATTACTGAGTGCACACTTTTGTTCATTTTTTGAATTTAATTTCCTGTTAGTTGCTAACATTTGCATTTTAACCGCTCGGCTCACGTCTGTGGTCTTTGTTTTTGACATTATGTCTGGTGGGTTTCACGGTGAAAGAGGGGTTAGTGCGTCTGCCTCACAATACGAAGGTCCTGCAGTCCTGGGTTCAATCCCAGGCTCGGGATCTTTCTATGTGGAGTTTGCATGTTCTCCCAGTGAATGCGTGGGTTCCCTCCGGGTACTCCGGCTTCCTCCCACTTCCAAAGACATGCACCTGGGGATAGGTTGATTGGCAACACTAAAAATGATCCCTAGTGTGTGAATGTGAGTGTGAATGTTGTCTGTCTATCTGTGTTGGCCCTGCGATGAGGTGGCGACTTTTCCAGGGTGTACGCCGCCTTCCGCCCGATTGTAGCTGAGATAGGCGCCAGCGCCCCCCGCGACCCCAAAAAGGGAATACGCGGTAGAAAATGGATGGATGGACTATGTGTGGTACCTAATAAAATGACCCTCTGCTTGCACAGAGCGTGCCTAATTCTCTGCATCATGGGATCACACCATCCACCGCAAACATGTGACAGCTAGGCCTATTTGTATGTTTGGGACTTGGCATTACTAAATCCAAATGAAATATTTTGTTAAAAATAATAACTCTGGAAGCTATTAAGACCTTTTAATGATTGGGCATTTACAAATTATAATGATGAGCAAGGCTGACCTCAAACATTTTCTGGTTGTAATGAGACATCCAAATACTACAGTACACGTGGGACTTGTTGCATACAAAATATCAGTACCGGCATTAGCTCCAATATTATTATCCAAGTATGCATATAATATTCCGTACTTTTTTTCGTGACCTCATCCAATACTAGATAACTTGTCAGGTGACTGCACACGGAAGTTGCAGCGGTTGTACATCTTTGAAGCAAACAGTCGAAATAAAAACGAGATTTGTGATTGAGGCCTTGTGTCTAGACCGAATAGATGATTATGATTTTTATGGACCTTGCAGCTGTTATGTAGCCTGACGGGAGACAAAATGTTCTGACTTTTAAAAAACATCCTTAACACAGACTAGAGCGCATCGATTGCCAATAGCACCGCAAGCTTGCATAGGAATTCACAGCTAGACTTCATCACAAGGACAAACACACACACATCTATCGCTATGGCAATACACACACTTTGATCATTTCAGGTTGGCTACAGCTTTTTTCGATTGAAATGCTTTAGTACGTCGGTAATGCAGATGGATAACACAACACAGAAAAAACAGGTTCTGGAAGACTGAACTTGAAATGAGATTACTTATTCTCCATCCGAGTGTAGGTCTTTTTTCAATAACCCCCATACGGTGATGATAAAGGTCTAACATGAAACTTGTCATGAGGGAGCAGTGTGCTATGGGTGTTTGTTTGGTTTGGACCATGTCATGTTCTGTTTTAATTCTGTTTTGTTTTGTATTTGACGTCTTTACTTCCCGGTGGCACTTCCTGGTTTGTTTTGGTTGCCTAGTTACGCATTTAGTGTCACCTGTTTTTGATTACGCGCACCTGCCCCTGATGATTTCTGCCCCTATATATGCCTGTCTTTGTTTGCCTTTCGTTCTCGGACTATAGTTTGCTACACGCAACAAGTGACATTGCTTTTCCCGCATTGTGGTAAATATCTTTTTTCACCCTATTAGCTTCCATGCTATTTTGTTTGTTCACTTGTCCCTAGTTTTTATACTAGCGCTTTCAGTTCATTCTAGCTTACACGCTAGTTCTGTTTGTTTTGTCTTTAGTGCCTATGTGCCAGTATTTCTGTTATTAGTTTTTGTTGTTAGGAATAAATCCTCATTCCTACCTTAACGCTGTGTTCCATCTCTGCTGCACCACGAGAACGCAAACACACGCCACGATGCCACCCAGACGTCACAAACATGGTATAATGATGCAATATGTACATATAGCTAGTTTAGATTGCATGTTAGCATCGATTAGCTTGCAATCATGCAGTGACCAAATATGCCCGATTAGCACTCCACACAAGTCAATAACTTAAACAAAGCTCACCTTTGTGCATTCACGCACAGTATAAAACGTTTAGTGGACAAAAATGAGGCAAAGAATGAGTGGTATAAAATACGTCTTTCTGTGGCAGTTTTGTAGAAATGTTGTACGTGTGATCAAACTACTGTGAGATCAAAGGCCGCTGAAATTAGGACAAAACCGCGCTTGCCAAATACTCTCATCGGTAAAGCATGTTTAATATAAACAGTGTGATTTTAACAGTCAGGAAGGTTTGTGTCATGTTTTTCTTTCTAAAAAAACATGTTAAAACAAAAATTGCTATGCATTTTTTGACCAAAATCCAGGCAGCCACTCGGTCGAAGCTAAAGATGCGGCTCTCAAGCCGCTGGTTGCTGATCCGCTGTGTAACTAAATGAGGAATAGCTGCTCGGAGATAGCATTCCCGGGGCTATCATTCCAGATTGCCATTTATATGAGGACTTAATGTCCAAAAGTGAGCATAGCATGTTGGAACCAGCATGGAAAAATAACTTAGGGCGAACTGTGAGTATTTGGAATAGTTTGAAAAAAGAGCCGTCTTTCCCAGCCTTGGTTGCAGCATGGCGAGTCAACTTGGACAATGCTTCAACTTGGATTTTCGTTGCAAAGTGGGATTTCTAAAAATGTTTTTTAACTGAGATAAGACTGAACTTTTTTGGGAAACGAAGCAAGAGACGACCTTTATGACAGGGAAGGAGAATGCAGAAACAGAAAACCAGCGGACAGAGGATCGCCTCTCACACTGCTCGTTTGTGCTAAAGCTAGCGCTGGCTGGAAGGTGATGCTGTGCGTGTCTACCTCTCCCAGACTGTTCAACAAATGTCACAAATATTTAAGAACACAAAGTAAAATAATCCTCCTTTTTGTTTTTTTATTGTAGCAACATGATGGGTAACATTTTGAAGCGTACCAGAGGGATGTTTGTCTGTGTGCGGACGTATTGAAAGTTAAGATAGCTGAGAAACGGGAATAAATAGCTCTCTGATTAGTGCCCAGGAGCAGGTGAGCGTCCCGAACACTAATCAGAGGCAGGTGAAACTAATCTGCAGTCATGGCAACTGAAACACAAACCCAGGGGTGCTGAAAACAGAACAGAGGTCGTCAAAACTAACAGAACAAAACATGATCCGGGCAACGGATCATAACTTGTTTGTTGCGATCCGCTGCTCTGATCTACACATATTAGTTATTTTTCCTTTCTGGTGTCACTCTCCGTCAAGTGACTGTTTATTTCCTGTTTAGCCTGTCACCATGGTAACTCATCAGTCCACCTGCCAATCCCGGTCCACACACACTTGTTTTGTCTAATCACCTTCCTATTTAAGACGGCCTCTTTGTTCATTTCTTCCTGGGTTCATAAATTGCTCTCATCCAACAAGTGACGACTGCTACTTTTTCTACTTTTATTCTCGCTAGCTCTCACGCTATGCCACTTGATTATTCCAGTTTTCATACTGATGATTTGTTTTCCTGTTTGTGCTTTCATGCCAAGTTTAGTTTTCTGTTTGTATTTCCTAGTTTTCATACTAGCGTTTTTGGTTTGCCTTTTTATTAGCTCCAGCATTTCTGTTCAGAGCTCTCTTTTCGTTAAATAAATATTTTAAGAGCTTACCTTTGTTATGTTCATGTCAACGCATCCACGGAGGGACAAACCCGGCATTACCATGCCCACCAGTCCTCACATTGTTGAGATGTTTGACTAAAAAAAGAGATCATTGAGCTATTACTCGCTTATGTTTTTTTGATACATATACAGAATATATGCACATTATAATGTTGTCAAAGTGTGCATTTTATAAAATAACTTAGGGACTTTTGTTGAGGCTGGAACCAATTATTCATGTTTAAATTTTTTCTGATCAGTGCCAGAGCTTGGTCCGCATTGCTGGCAGTAAGTCGGACACGTTTCCAGTGAGGGTTGGACTCCGCCAAGGCTGTCCTTTGTCACCGGTTCTGTTCATAACTTTTATGGACAGAATTTCTAGGTGCAGCCAAGGCGTTGAGGGGTTCCGGTTTGGTGGCCGCGGGATTGGGTCTCTGCTTTTTGCAGATGATGTGGTCCTGATGGCTTCATCTGGCCGGGATCTTCAGCTCTCGCTGGATCGGTTCGCAGCAGAGTGTGAAGCGACCGGAATGAGAATCAGCACCTCCAAGTCCGAGTCCATGGTTCTCGCCCGGAAAAGGGTGGAGTGCCATCTCCGGGTTAGGGAGGAGACCCTGCCCCAAGTGGAGGAGTTCAAGTACCTAGGAGTCTTGTTCACGAGTGGGGGAAGAGTGGATCGTGAGATCGACAGGCGGATCGGTGCGGCGTCTTCAGTAATGCGAACGTTGTATCGATCCGTTGTGGGGAAGAAGGAGCTGAGCCGGAAGGCAAAGCTCGCAATTTACCGATCGATCTACGTTCCCATCCTTACCTATGGTCATGAGCTTTGGGTCATGACCGAAAGGATAAGATCACGGGTACAAGCGGCCGAAATGAGTTTCCTCCGCCGGGTGGCGGGGCTCTCCCTTAGAGATAGGGTGAGAAGCTCTGCCATCCGGGGGGAACTCAAAGTAAAGCCGCTGCTCCTCCACATCGAGAGGAGCCAGATGAGGTGGTTCGGGCATCTGGTCAGGATGCCACTCGAACGCCTCCCTAGGGAGGTGTTTAGGGCACGTCCAGCCGGTAGGAGGCCACGGGGAAGACCCAGGACACGTTGGGAAGACTATGTCTCCCGGCTGGCCTGGGAACGCCTCGGGATCCCCCGGGAAGAGCTAGACGAAGTGGCTGGTGAGAGGGAAGTCTGGGCTTCCCTGCTTAGGCTGTTGCCCCCGCGACCCGACCTCGGATAAGCGGAAGATGATGGATGGATGGATGGATGGAAATTTTTTCTTATGGAGAAATCTGTTTCACCTGAGGAACGTTTCAGTTAGCGAACCATGTTTAAGAACCAATTAAGTTCGTAGACCGATGTCTCACAGTAGTGTCATTCCCGAGCCTAATTGGCCCCCTGACTGCTAGTTGGATAGCCCTAATGTCATGATCCGCTGCTCGGATCATGTTTGTTTAGTTTTCAATTCCTTCAGTTCCTGTTTTGATGTTTTTGTGTTTATTTTAGTTGCCATGACTGCCGATTGCTTTCACCTGCCTCTGAGTAGTGTTTGGGACGCTAACCTACTCCTGGGCACTAATCAGAGAGCTACTTTTTTCCCGATCTTTTCCACACTCTGTCTTGCTTACTTGTTTGCTTTACGCAACAGTTACCTTGGTATACCTTGCTTGTAGTTCCTATGCTTGTTACCTTTTTGATTCCTGTGCTAAGTTTTTCCTTGGCTCCCTGTGTAATCGGCGCACTTCTCTTTTGTTTGTACCCCCTATGATTTACGCAGAATAAATAATCTTTCTTACCTGCATCTTGCCCCCGGAGTTTCCGTCTTCATCCTGAGAAAAACGACCCCGACGTGACACCTAATTTAAAGTGTTCGACTCAACAGTCTTTTGCTAACTAACAGGGACACCACAGTTCTCTGTGATTTTTTATCGCAAAATAAGCCACCATGGTGCCGAAGAAAGTTGCAAGTGCCAGATCAAAAAGGTAAAAAACACTATTGAATTCAAGTAATACCTCATAGTGAAGTACCAAGGGGGTTTCCGAGAGGCTTTCTCCTTCCCTTTCTCTGCTTGTGGCTATCATCCCCAAGTGATGTTAAATGTTCACTTCCAAGTGACATTCATAATTTGTATGCATATGTACAATATAAATGTATGTATAATAGTATTATTATTATTCTCTATAAAATGTGCATTGTTTATGAGTGTCTGGAAGGGAATAATTATTATGGGACAAACTGCTTCAGTTCTCGAACAAATAAATTATATATCTTCTGTATTCTCAAAGGTTAAATAGTGCATAGGGTCGCGGAAAAAGTAGTTGAGAATGGACGTTGTACTATATGAGCTCTTTCTTCCCTCTACCAAATCAATGTATCAAAAGATGTTTGTGTCCCAACTTGTCTGGAAATAACTATAGTATGTGATATGAAGCTAGGATGTTAAATATGGATCATGTTTATATTCTTAACACACACTCACACACAGGCCCGCCAATCCCTAAATGCAGATGATGGGTCGTGCATATTTAAGTGTGTGTAAAAGGTCAAATAATGAATGACCAGGCGTTTCATATTAAATGTTTCCCCTTCCTCTTCCGTCCCCGTGTTCTATGTTTGCTATCAAATTCATATATAGTTGTATACTAAATATAAAGGCTAATTTCCCCTGATATTGACATATTCCCCCGTGGCGTGCTGTGTTTGTCCTGGTCTTGCCTGCAGGAGTACTGAATTTGGATCACATGACATGTGTCAGGAAGATATGCAAGTTTATGTTTTAATGATGTATTTTTTTCCATTTTATTTTATGATATGAATATATATTTTTTCAAACCAAAAATACTGTCCCTCTAGAGAATAAAAACATTACATTACCTATACAATAAATCCAAAAAAGGTGTAATCATTTAACATTAATGAAATAAATGTGAAAACATTTAGAAATGGGGTTTGGAAGCTCAAAGTAAAATTCTGCGTGGTGTTATAATTTAGCCCTGCAATAATTAAGTGTATTTACTTGATAGAATAGTTAAGTTTTGCCACTTCCATACGTTGATTCATGGCAGAAAACCACAAACATTCTGTAAATGTTATGAACCTACTGCATATGATTTTCTGTGCACATTTACTGGCCATGAATACTGTAGAAACCTGCAAGCACACTGATTATGTATTCTCATTATTCTGTAAACGAGCATGACTCCTAAGCCATGAATATTTCCAACCGTTATTCAACTGACTACCATGCATCTATTCCTTTTTTTTTCCAGGTCTAATAAAGGCTGGATTTTTTTCAAAGTGATGAGCATACATACCCATTAATACTTCGATCCAAAAGAAAAGGATGTATGCGAGTTTAACGCTGACATTACCATTAATCTAATGACAAGGACTTATGAAATGCAGCCAATAATACTTTGATCAATGGAAAAAGAACAATTTTCCCAGCTGCTGAAAAAACAGCCTAATATGACAAATATTTCTCTGGCTCTGACAAAATGAGAAGAGAACATTTGGCCTGCAAAACCACCTGCTGACAGAATTGTAGGGGATGTTGTAAATGCATACGATCCGTGCCAAGTGTGTGCATGCTCATGCAGACGGGCAGACACACGAACGCACACACACGTTAGAAAAGGATTATCACATGTTCCTCAAGCACAGACTTAAGTGTAGCTTTTAATTAAAGAATGAATGAGAAAAAAATACTTCAGAATAAAAATCCAAGAGCTAATCAGTACTGTAGTTCATTTTTGAAACTTTTCAGTCATTACTGCCAAGCGCTGCATAAATAGGTAAGGCAAATTAGTGTCAGGCTTTCCCCTGACAGTTTGTCTATGTTTAAGTTTTTTCCTCTGCATTTGTCTGTTTCCTATGTGTTTAGTATCTCCTGTCTTTAGTTCCTGTTTAGTGCTCTTATTTTGTCGGGCTTCCTGTCTTGTTCCCTGAGTGCTGTGTTCCTCCTCAGCTGCGGCTGATTGGCACCTGGCCACACCCGTTGCCAATCAGCCCGCTCCTGTTTGTACATGCTTTGTCTTGTGTCAGTTGCTGGATCATTGTATTGTATTGTCGTTGCCACATGTCACTCTTGTCGTGCTACTTGTCGTGTCGTTTTGTTACAGCTACTACCTGCCGTGCTACATTTTGTCCTGGCCGTCGTAGTGGTAAGCTGTTTCTGTTAGCATCAGCTATTTCCAGTTTTTCTGTTTGTTTTCCACTAGCTTCCATGCTAAAGTTCCTTTTTGTTTTTCTAGCTCCCAGTGCTAGCTCCCTTAGTTTGTTATTCCGCCCACGTGCGTGATTTTTGTTTGTTCTTGTTCTATCATTTATATTATGGGTTGTACTTGTATATTAAATCATGTCTTCATATCCAATGCCTGCATCCATCTCTGCATCTTGGGGTTCGCCAACAAATAACTCTGACAATTAGATGGTGTAGCTATTTATCACGGTAAGGTTCATTAAACCTCTATTTAAAAAAGTTGCAGGAATGAGAATTACCCATAGTGCCATAACATTGCGGGTTAAAACAGGAAAACTATTGCATACTGTACAATAGTGCCCCATTGATATAAAGTCATCATAAATAACAACTCATTAAGAAAAAAATGGTTAAAACGGCAACCAGTTCAGACTATCAGATACCACAGCCCGTCTCCACTTTAACTTTTTTGCGCTTGAACATATTGTAAGTGTGGTTCACTTACAATAATTACAATCACTTTTTGTTCTTCTCGCAGCCTTTATAAAATATTTTCATAACTTTTTGGTTGGTACATCGACTTATAAGTAGTTGAATGACACCTCTGTCATAGCCTGAGGGGGTCTGTATCGCTTTCACTGGCACTTATCCACTTTGAGAAGGGTGCCAGGAACCATGTCACATAATAAACTACAAATATGCTGACTTGCATACGTCACTTTCCCCATTCGTTAAAAAGACGGATGTTGATGCCAACACGTGTGCAATTACTGCTATCATGGCAAAAGCTGCAATACAAAAACATAGATAAAATATTTTGTCTGAGGAGACAGAAAATAAAAAATGGAGGCTACCTGAATAAAAAGACCATCAAGGATCAACATTGTCCCGAATTTCACTCGCTGGCGTGAGCTCAAAGACGAGGAGGGATTTCAGACCGATGCTGCCTTGGCTTTTTTTCTACTAAAGTAGTAGGTATCTTTTCACTGCTCAAATCAAAATGCTAATGCTAATGGTAGCTATCAGGAATTTGTGTCTTAGCAATAAATAGCCACCAGCTTGATAGTTCGTAGATCCACACTGACACGACCAGCTGGGCAACAAATTCAAAAGTACTGTATAGAGGAAAAAAACAGTGTGATGACTCCAATTATAAAGTTTGAGTAAAATACGTATGTTCCCACTGTGGAAAGATCCGTCATACTGAATCATTGTGGTATTATCCTGTCAGTATGTATGTACATGACAGAAATTTCTGACCATTTACAATGCTATGAGCTGGTCTTCATGAGATGTGTGGTCTTCTTTTAGGCAAAACACTACCGCTTTCGTCCACTGACGCCACCGATATTAACCAAAACTGAAAGTTCTTAAGTGGGGGGTGGAGGGGCTTCAATGCTTGTTTATGGTCAACAAATGTAAGAAACATATATCGCCTTCCTCACTTGCCTGTTTAAAAACTCCTTTTTGAAGTTTCATGTTTTTATATGACATCAATAAATAAATATCTCCACTTTTGAGCCCTCAAACTAGATAAGCCCGCCCATAGAAAGCTTGTGTAAAAAAACAAAGACGATTCAAAGACATTACGCCTCTTAAAAAATGCCTGTTGTTGTTATCCTTCAGGAGGATACAATTTCCAGTCTATAGAGCGCACCTAAGTGTAAGCCACACCTACATACTTTTTGAAAATAAATACATTTTTACATATATTGGCCATTATACGCCACAGGTGTAGACGTTGAAATATAAAATATTTACTCAGGCACATGTGTTCATTCGTAAATGCAACAGACAGTGCCTGTAACACGGCATACAGTAGCCCACCGCTAAAGTATTGAGCTCTCACTTTGTCTTTCTCCTTCTCCTGTTCACCGAATCCACACACATAACCACCACAGCCGTCCTTTGGGGCCCGTTAGTGGTGGTGGATTTCTGGTGCGTGCGGAAGCTGTTTCCTTTTTAAATCATCTTCGGCTTTGGGGCTGCATCATGTACATTCTCTTTTAATGAGGGTGATTCCATAACACGCTAAATGGCTGAATGAATTATTATGTGACTGGTTGGATTTAATGTGAACAATTTCATTGGTCTACCGTGACCCATTTGGCAATTTCATGGGTCTGATGTGAGGAGACAAAATTTTTTGGCGGCATGTAAAGCTTGTGATCACATAACATTCCATAAATTAGCCCCAGCATTGTATAAAGACAGGGTTCAAAGCTTGGGGAAAAGTAGCGGCTTATAGTCTGGAAATTATGGTAACTATTTCCAATCAGTCAATCAATCAAAGTTTATTTATATAGCCCTAAATCACACATGTCTCAAAGGGCTGCACAAGCCACAACGACATCCTCGGCTCAGATCCCACATCAGGGAAAAACAAATCTTAACCCAATGGGATACAATGAGAAACCTTGGAGGGGACCGCAGATGTGGGTACCCCTTCCCTGGGCGACCCACGCATTGGACGTCGCGTGGATATAGTTAATAGTGTGAAAGTCCAGTCCATAGTGGGGCCAGCAGGAGATCATTTTGAGTGGAGATGAGTCAGCAGTGTAGAGACGTCCCCAACTGATGCACAGATGAGTGGTCCACCCTGGGTCCGGACTTTGAACAGCTAGCGATTCATCCTTTTTTACTGCTTATTGATGTCACAGGAAGCTAGAGCTTATCCCATATGATGCGCTCCATTTGCCTTGGAAGTTGGAAGTTGGAGCTGGGAATGACGTCACAGCCAAGTTGAGAGCGTTCCTGGTACGAGGTCGTAAATCAAAATGGCCAAATTTACGAAAGCTATTCTTGTACTTGCCTTATCTGTCACGCCTATGGTTCATGTTTTGTTTTGGTCATGCTATGTTTAGTTTTTTGGACGTTTAGTTTTGTTTTGCATTTCATTGTTTGTCTTGTTACCATGCCAACT
The DNA here is from genome assembly GCF_033978795.1 of Nerophis ophidion. Taxonomy (NCBI): domain Eukaryota; kingdom Metazoa; phylum Chordata; class Actinopteri; order Syngnathiformes; family Syngnathidae; genus Nerophis; species Nerophis ophidion. Next base: position 53,693,202 of record NC_084618.1, read on the forward strand.
GATTTAGTTTTCATCCGTCATGTCTGATCATGAGTTTTGTATGGCCTTATTACCCAGAGCATCCCAATCTCATCTGTTCTCAAAGCTAAGCAGTGTCTGGCATGGTTTGTACTTGGATGGGAGACTGCCTAGGAATACCTGGTGCTTTTGACCTTTGGATTCTAAGTTCCTTTTTTTTTTCACTCCCTGTTTTGTTACCATGACGACCAATCAGTTCACCTGTCTTGTCTCACACCTGATTTCACTTATCATGTTCATTATTTAAGCCACAGTTACCAGGTAGTCAGTCTGGACACATCACCTCCTTCACAACCTCGATTATCTGCTTCATGCCTTGCTATGCTGATCATTTTGTCCACGTAAGTTTTTGTCATTCATGCCATAGCATAAGTGTTTTGTTTAATGTTTATAGTGTATAGCCTTTGTGCTAGTCTTTTGTTTCATAGCCCAAGTTTTGTACCTCCATTGTGAGCGCTTTTTGTTTGTTCCTGTTTTTAGTTTATGAGTAAATAAATTAAATATGTACCTACCTTCACGCCGTTTCCACTCCATTCGCTTTGCACCTCGGGAAAACAACCCAAGACCAAGTCCAAGCCTGACATTATCTGGATGTCAACAACTTCTGCACAAATATCAACTTCTGAAACGTCAAACACAGTCGATAAAGATATACACTCAGAGCAGCCATCTTTGAAGACAAAAAAATACGAATTCAGGGGTCGTTCCATTTGAAACGTCCGACTATGAAGTTGGAGTTTGTAAGTACAAATGTAACATCCATTGTTTCTACAAATTGTCATGTTCTGGAGCTTAACACAAAATATGGACAACATGTTCCACATCCAAATGCACGCTTCATAAAACAATGACAGTCACCTGATCAAACTCTTCCACTGAGAGCTTGGATTTCAAACTGAAGTCGAAAGTAGTTAACATGTGAAGCCAATCATCCCTCTACCTTTAAGATCAAGATAAGATAAAAAGGCATTAAAAAGTTGCCGCATGCAGCACAAACCAGCCTCCCATGAGATTAATGGTTGAAGGTTAGCAATAATTTCTTCTCCCAGTGGTTCTTCCAACAAGGGGTTATCCGTCACTGTCAAAGGCTATCTGAAGTGCTTCTTATCCGTCCTCAGCTCACAACCCTTTGATAGGATAGATGTGACACAAGAACGGTGCTTGGCGTATCCTGTTGCAGGTCAAACACATGGAGGAATGATGATGAATCAAAACGTGCTGAGGACAATAGACTAAGACTTCAAAAGCGCCGCAGAAAAATCACATGAACTCCCTGACAGTATGGGTTTTTCTCTCATGCTCCCCTGGGACGTGTCTCTGGTGGGCTTCTCTGCGCCGATTCATTTGCACACGACAGACAAGAGAAAGCGCACACGCGGTATTTAATGCCAACCCTAATTGTGATGTGGCTTAGATGGTAGAGCGACCGTCCAACAACTTGAGGGTTCCTTGTTCGAATCCAGCTTCCACCATCCTACTTAGAGCCATTGTGTCCATGAGCAGGACATTAATAATAATAATAATAATAATAATAATAAAAATAATACATGTTATTTGGCATAGCGCTTTTCAGAGTACTCAAAGATGATTTACAGGTTAAAACAAATAAAATATAAAACAGTTCAAAGTAATTGTATAAAATACAGGAAATATAAAAGCAATACATTGTACTGTTTCTAGAATATATAATAATACAGGATATTTACAAGACAGGACATTACAAGACACAGAACACTAATCACAGGTTAAAAGCAGATCTAAAGACATGTGTTTGAGAAGGCTTTTGAAGGTAGGAAGGTCTGAGCAGTCACGAATGGGTTTGGGAAGACAGTTCCTGAGGGTGGGAGCAGCGATGGAGAAAGCTCTATCACCCCAGGTCCGGAGCTTGGTTCTGCGTGGTGGGGAGAGGAGGTTGGCGTCAGAAGAGCGGAGGCTGCGTGAAGGGGTATGGTGGTGAAACAGGTTGGTGAGGTAGCAGGAGGAGGATTTTAAAGTGGATCCGGTGAGAAACGGGGAGCCAATGGAGTATCTTAAGGACTGGGTTGATGTGCTCACAGGAGTGTGTGCTGGTGAATGCATTGGAGTTTATTGAAAATTTTGCAAGATGAGCCGTAGAGGAGGCCATTGCAAAAATCAAGTCTAGAGGTGATGAAGACATGGATCAAGGTTTCAGCAGCAGAGACACATACAACGGTGTACGAATGGGAATGAATGTTCAGTGGTGGTCCGAGGGGCCGCAGGCGCAAATTGGCAGCCACGCTTCCATCAGTCTACTCCAAGGCAGCTGTGGCCGCAAACGTAGCTTACCACCTTTAACGTGTGAATGTGAAGTGAATGAAAGATGGGTTCTCTGCTCAGTGTGCTTGTGGTTAGATTGTCTGTCCTGAGATCAATAGGTGGTGAGTTCAAACCCCGACCGAGTCACACCAAAATTATAAAAATGGGACCCATTACCTCCCTGCTTGGCCCTCAGTTTCAAACGTTGGAATTGGGGGTTAAATAACCAAAATGATTCCCGAGCGCGGCCACCGCTGCTGCTCACTGCTCCCCTCACCTCTCAGGGGGTAGAACAATGGTATGGGTCAAATGTAGAGTGTAATTTCATCACACTCAGTGTGTGTGTGTGTGACTATCAGTGGTATTTTGACTTCTCAGTTCCCTCTGTAAAGCGCGACATAAATCTATCCATTCATCCGATTTGTACCGCTTGTCCCTGTCCATTATTATTTTGTTGGTTTGTTTTTGTTTTATATATATATATATATATATATATATGTATAAAAAATTTTTTTTTATTTAATTTATGTATTTATTTATTTTTTTTAATCACTCCAACAAACCACTACACAGCAATACCATAAAAATCCAATCCAATTCCAAAACCAGACCTGACCCAGCAACACTCAGAACTGCAATAAACTGAGCAATTGAGGAGACACAAACACGACACAAAACAAACCAAAAGTCGAAAAGCATAAAAGTGTTTTACATTGCTGCTTCTGTTGTTACCTGTAGTTTGAAGCATCACAATCTTCATGTTCTTGCATCGTATTTAAAAACATTTGTGGTAGCTGCTTCATTCTCAGCACCTCCTGATTAACAATTATTCTTTGGCAGATAATCCTCTCGCAGAATATGTTGTAGCTGGCATCAAAGGTTGGTTGACTTCTGAAAAGAAAAAGAAACACACACACACACACACACACACACACACACATTTAATATGTGCCAAAAGGTATGCAGTCAAGATTGTAGCTACATACAAACAGCCTTTACAAGTACATCTAAAACAAATGTAATATCATGGAAAAGTCCATTCAGAAAGTGAAACTTTTATTCATCCATCCATCTTCTTCTGCTTATCCGTGGTTGGGTTGTGGGGGCAACAGCCTAAGCAGGGAAACCCAAACTTCCCTCTCCCCAGCCACTTGGTCTAGCTTTTCCCGGGGGATCCCGAGGCGTTCCCAGGCCAGCCGGGAGACATGGTCTTCCCAACGAGTCCTGGGTCTTCCCCGTGGCCTCCTACCGGTTGGACGTGCCCTAAACACCTCCCTAGGGAGGCGTTCGGGTGGCATCCTGACCAGATGCCCAAACCACCTCATCTGGCTCCTCTCGATGTGAAGGAGCAACGGCTTTACTTTGAGTTCCTCCCGGATGGTTGAGCTTCTCACCCTATCTCTAAGGGAGAGCTCCCTTCACACGACGGAGGAAACGCATTTCGGCCGCTTGTACCCGTGATCTTATCTTTTCGGTCATGACCCAAAGCTCATGACCATAGGTGAGGATGGGAACGTAGATCGACCGGTAAATTGAGAGATTTGCCTTCCGGCTCAGCTCCTTCTTCACCACAGCGGATCGGTACAACGTCCGCATTACTGAAGACGCTGCACCGATCCGCCTGTCGATCTCACGATCCACTCTTCCCTCACTCGTGAACAAGACTCCTACGTACTTTAACTCCTCCACTTGGGGCAGGGTCTCCTGCCCAACCCAGAGATGGCATTCCACCCTTTTCCGGGCGAGAACCATGGACTAGGACTTGGAGGTGCTGATTCTCATTCCGGTCGCTTCACACTCGGCTGCGAACCGATCCAGTGAGAGCTGAAGATCCCGGCCAGATTCAGCCATCAGGACCACATCATCTGCAAAAAGCAGAGACCTAATCCTGCGGTCACCAAACCGGAACCCCTCATCGCCTTGACTGCGCCTAGATATTCTGTCCATAAAAGTTATGAACAGAATCGGTGACAAAGGACAGCCTTGGCGGAGTCCAACCCTCACTGGAAATGTGTTCGACTTACTGCCGTCAATGCGGACCAAGCTCTGGCACTGATCGTACAGGGAGCGGACCGCCACGAAGCACATTTAGACTGGTTGGGCAAACTCCCATGCACCCTCAAGAACCCTGCCCAGAGTATAGAGCTGGTCCACAGTTCCACGACCAGGACGAAAACCACACTGTTCCTCCTGAATCCGAGGCTCGACTATCCGGCGTAGCCTCCTCTCCAGTGCACCTGAATAAACCTTAGCGGGAAGGCTTTTATTTATTCGATATTAATTTCATAATTATTGACACTGTATCTGTCATGCAGTTATAATCCATCCATCCATTTTCTACCGCTTGTCCCGTTCAGGGTCGCGGGGGGTGCTGGAGCCTATCTCAGCTGCATTATGAATTGTAATTTATAGTGTGTATATAATTGATAATGCATTTTAATAACTCACACTTCTTCATCTGCAGTTCCAACTGCTACATCAGACTTTGTCATGAACCTGGTGTACTGTCTGTAACAGGAGTTGTGGTACCGCACCTCCATGGCCACACAGCCTCTGTCTTCAATATGCAAGAGAATGCTACTGTCTTGCTTTATCCTGGCAGCGTTCATCAACTTGCCTAAAAATAAGATGCTTAAATGGGCAGCACGGTGAAAGAGGGGTTAGTGCGTCTGCCTCACAAAACGAAGGTCCTGAGTATTCCCGAGTTCAATCCCAGTCTCAGGATCATTCCGTGTGGAGTTTGCATGTCCTCCCCGTGACTGCGTGGGTTCTACTCCGGCTTCCTCCCCCCTCCAAAGACATGCACCTGGGAATAGGTTGATTGGCGACACTAAATGGACCCTAGTGTGTGAATGTTTTCTGTCGATCTGTGTTGGGCAACTTGTCAAGGGTGCACCCCGCCCATACTTGCCAACCCTCCAGGATTTTCCGGGAGACTCCCGAAATTCAGCACATCTCCCGAAAACCTCCCGGAAGAGAATTTTTCCCGAAAAACTCCCGAAATTCAGCAGGAGCTGGAGGCCACGCCCCTTCCAGCTCAAACATGCACAGTTCGAAGCATTTAAAGTCATTTTTAAAAACGACTGCTAATCCTCCTCCTTTTCGACCGGACGACCGCAAAGAATTAAAATAGGAACACTCCGGAGGCAGAAGTTAATTAAGAGGGGCGGAAGTCCGTGGGAAGTGAAGAAATCCTTCAGGATAAACGTTTTGTTTGTCAAAGATCTTGCGTACACAAGACTGAACCTGGCGGGGGCCAGCACGTCCAAGGGCGCAGCTAATCCAGGTGGGGCCTGACACACAGCCTGCAGGTGGCGGGAAAGGAAGGCAAGAATCCGGCCAGGTGAAAAAGCTGACTGGGACGTCGAAAAACCAACGTCGAAGTTGATCATATCAGGGAGAAAGGGGAAAAGATACACAAGCAGTGAGCTGACAGAGACGAAAATAGACGCAAACAACACAAACACAAACATAGCTGACAGCGAGAGACAGCAGGGCAAAGCACATACTAACCCTAACCCATCTTCTGGAAACACAGAAGTGACGTTACTCAAATAGTGAAATGTAAGTGTTGTTGTTTTTTTAGTGACCAGCTAGCACAGTACAGTTAGTACTGTGATGTGCCATCTGAAATTACACTATTTCTTTTATTTATATATATAATAAAATTAATATATATAGCTAGAATTCACTGAAAGTTAAGTATTTCATACATGTGTATATATATATATATATATATATATATATATATATATATATATATATATATATATATATGTATATATATATATATGTGTGTGAAATACTCGAGTTGTTGAATTGGCTGTAAATATACTCTCCTCTTAACCATGCCCCCCACCCCAACCACGCCCCCCACCCCCCACCTCCCGAAATCAGTGATCTCAAGGTTGGCAAGTATGACACCGCCTTCCGCCCAATTGTAGCTGAGATAGGCTCCAGCGCCCCGAAGGGAATAAGCGGTAGGAAATGGATGGATAAGTGGTTTGTATGCGTGTAAGTCCTATGTGTAGAGTGTGTGTTTACCTGCTTGAAGCGTTTCTGCCTGCGAAATATGATCCTTCTGCTGGTTGCCTCCCACGATAATTCTCTCGTCTGTTTTCTTGCAAATGATACAAATGGCATGGAGCACAGGGCCATTAGATCTGTTAAGCAGGCCCGTCTTCAATCTTAGTTTTTTCTTTGGAATGCCACTTGTCGAGTCCAAAGCGTTCTCCCATGCCACAAACTCATCTTGACCCACATCCAGCCGTTTGACCAGTTTTTCGGCAGAATCCAAACGTTTCTTATCAATGAACCGCCGGTAACAAGTCAGGTGAAGCCCAGCGTCATCAGGAATATCTTTCAATTCAACATCGATACAGGGTTTAAATGTCTCGGCTACTTTATGAGACTAGCCGTCAGAGCAAAGCCACCGTTTTAAACCATTCCTGTAAGTATCCCACCTTCTGCTAGTGAAATCATTCACCTCTTCATTCCTAACAGACGTAACATGTATGTAGCATATTTTGTTGTTCTTTTTTAAGGTGTTTTAGCTGTTTTAGAGTATTTTCCTCTTCACCGCCAGAGGTTGTTGACATCGCCATTTTGAATCTGCGCGGCTACCCGATTGGTCGAATGTGAAGCACGTGACAAAAATGTCACCTCTTGAGACTAAAATATTGTTACGCCAAGCAAGAAATAGTCCTGACTTTAAACACTAATTAAAAAAATGTGCCTGCATGACCAGTGGAGAACTTTTTTTTCTCATTGAAAATCAAAATATCTTTTTTAAGAACCAAAAATTATTTAGTGCCCAGATATGGAAACGAGTTGAAACGAAAAACGGGTTCACGTTACGGCCTATTAGAGCTGCGAATCTTTGGGTGTCGCACGATTCGATTCAATATCAATTCTTGGGGTCGCGATTCGATTATAAATCGTTTTTTTTTATTCAACACCATTCTCGATTCAAAAATGATATTTTTCCAATTCAAAACGATTCTGTATTAATTCAAGACGTAGGATTTCAGCAGGATCTACCCCAGTCTGCTGACATGCTAGCAGAGTAGTAGATATTTTTTTAAAAAAGCTTTCATAATTGTAAAGGACAATGTTTAATTAACTGATTGCAATAATGTAAATTTGTTTTAACTACTAAACGAACCAAAAATATGACTTATTTTATCTTTGAGAAAACATTGGACACAGTGTGTTGTCAAACTTATGAGATGCGATGCAAGTGTAAGCCACTGTGACACTATTCTTTTATTTTTATTTTTATAAATGTCTATTGATAATGTCAATGAGGGATTTTTAATCACTGCTATGCTGAAATTATAACTAATATTGATACTGTTGTTGATAATATTCATTTTTGTTTCACGATTTTTGGTTGTTTCTGTGTCGTGTTTGTGTCCCCTCAAGTGCTCTGTTTATTGCAATTCTGATTGTTGCTGGGTCAGGTTTGGTTTTGGAATTTGATTGCATTTTTATGGTATTGCTGTGTATTTTTTGCTGGATTGCTAAAAAAAAAAAACCAAAAAAACAAAACGATTTTTTAAAAATGAGAATCCATTCTGAATCGCACAACGTGAGGATCACGATTCAAATTCGAATCGATTTTTTCCCACACCCCTAAAATATATATATATATCAGTGACGTGCGGTGAAGTAAACACCAGGTGAGGCATAGATACTCTGTGCAGCTCTACTCATTGATTTAGGTTGCACATTAGAGCAACAGGAAAAAAAAGTGAGTTATTCGCTTTCATAAAAACTTTATCATAATGATATTATGATATGATAAATGGGTTCAAAAAGTATTTGATAAAGTTGTTATTAAATAATTTTTGGTCTCATTTGCTTTTAACAAAATAATCAAATATTGTGACTACCATTGTGATTAACTTTCTGTATTTGTATCTAAAGCAGCAATAGCTATCCTCCATGAAAACGTACTTTGTATAATCGCATGCATTTTGTCTTAAAGTCCAGTTTAGAGAAGCATCTTGGATACAGTATATAATCCGCCATATTGGCAGAAACATTCATTTAATTCAATTTCATTCCAAGAAATTAAACAATATTTTTGCATCTGACAAAAAAAAAACATTCGCAGGCTTATTCTAATAAAAATGCCTTGTTTGTTGTAAATTATGTAAAAAAAGAAAAGAAAAAAAAAGACTGGCTTCTGCTGGAGTGACCTGTGTCTGCTAGCTTGAGTGCCCACACTTCTCCCAGTGTGGCGAGTCAGAGTACTGCTGAGGCATTGAACTGCAAGTTGACAATGTATCGCCCCCTACCTTGAAGCAGAGGTACTTGCTGCCTCAAGATCTGCCTTTTTCCCATGGCAACAAGCATGCACCCCCTCACAAACACACGCCCAATCCACACTTCGTGTAGCCGTGGAGGCACCGCCTGTGTCTGCCTCACTTCTTATTTACTGCATTGTTTTGATCAGGAAACATGGAGTTTCCGCGATTTTGACCAAGAAAATCATCAAAATATACAGGAACCACAGCAAAATCACATAGAAAGCATTAAACCAAAAGAGAAATATTAAAATGTATTTGATTTTATTACTTCGTTTTGGAACATCTCATGGTTAAGCCACCTGGTGGCAGGTGAGGCACTGCTTCACTTGCCTCCCGTGACAGCACGTCACTGATATATATATATGTATATATATATATATATATATATGGCTCTTTTCCTAAAACGGGTATTGCCCTTTTATGGATTTTTGCCCATCATTCACAGTCCTTATGTGAGATAAAAACACATATGTTTTTATGCATTCTAACTTTCGAATAAATGCAAGCAAAAGTGTACTCACAATGGAGCCTATTGGAGCCTCTTTATTCTACCTATAGAGTGCTTAAAAAAAACATCCAAAATCCTACTTTAGATTTTAGATATGTTTGTACAAGCTTTAAGTATACGTAATATAGTGACAGTGACATTTATGACATGTAATTTTTACATGTATTCATGTCTCTCTCTCCATTTCCAAGTCCAAATTGGATGCCAAAGTTGACCAGCTTGTCGTATTATGTCATCATCATTCTACTATCAAAGTGAGAGGCGAGAAAGCAGATCACCAGCCAAGGGAGTCAAAATAGCAGATCAGGCTAGTTAGCTCTTTTTGATCATTAGACTTAGACTTTATTGATCCACAAGGGAAATTCTTCCACACAGTAGCTCAGTTACAAAGGATGGAAAGGATAATGCGCACAGGGCACAAAAATAGGGCGAAAACAAAAGGTATGAAGTACACTAAAAATGTACCATAGTAGCAATATAAAATATAATGTTGCTCCGTTATTAATAGTTTATCTGTGTTGGCGCTTCTATTAACAATATAACTAATACTTAAGTCACAAAATTTAAATGGAGTACTGTTGCCGCTTTTTGGGTGGTCATTTAAAGGGTTTTATGGGCAGATTAGAGGACCTCCCAATGACTCCATTGTAAGCTGACTTTTATATAAGTTTATTTACGAGTTAGAATGCATAATAAACATCTATCTTGTTGTCTCCCAAAATGATTGTGAACAATAGGCGAAATAAAAATAGAAAAGCGCAGTTCCCCTTTAAAAATATAAGTGAAGATAATTATATTTATATTGCGCTTTTCTCTCGTGACTTAAAGCGCTTTACATAGTGAAACCCATTACCTAAGTTACATTTAAACCAGTGTGGGTGGCACTGGAAGCAGGTGTGTAAAGTGTCTTGCCCAAGGACACAACGGCAGTGACTAGGATGGCGAGAGCGGGTTTCGAACCTAGAACCCTCTAGTTGCTGGCACGGCTGCTCTATCAACCAAGCCAATCTAGAGTTTGAAGCAGCATGTCGCACCTTGTCTTTCTTGCCTACACGTACAAAACGTATTAATCGATTGCGACAGGAAATCCTGGGAGGGTTGTTGGCGGGTTATCGGGTTAACCTGCTAAATGTAACCCACTTAACACCTGACGATAGGCTAAATCACCTGCAGTAGACATTCAATCATTCGTTCGAGTTCTACCGTGTGTCCTGTTCAGAGATGGAGCTTATCCCAGCTGAATTTAGTTAAAGGTGGACGAGACACCCTAGACTGAATATGTTCCATCACATTCTTTGGGCTAAGAGATATTGCATTTTGACACTTGAATTATAGTACTCCAGGAGATTGGTGTAATCAACAGTGACCAAAAAGACATGATAGAAAGAATAAGGGGTAGAAAATGGATGATGGATGGACAATATTTCAATACCTTCACTTTATGTCATGCCCAGTTGCAGACTGGGCACCTGCTTAACCAAACTGCATTTTGGTAATGTTGCAGTTTTCCATGCCAAGAAAGCCAGTATGCCTGATAGAAAATGCCTGAATGAAAAATAAGGCTCTACTTTTCCACAAAGTGCTAGCTCGATGCTAATCTACGTTGACTACGTTGAATTAGCATTCAAATTTTTACATGGCAATTTTCACACCTCCAAACTTAGTAATGAAAACCACAACAAAGATGCACAATACAAACAAACAGCTGGAGAGTAATAGGTAAAATACTTACAGTATAAACACTTTTTAGGGCATGACATATTATGTGTAGACTGGCAGCTTCCTGGCAAAGATTAATTTCTGCCTGGAAACATACACACCGAAGCCTAAACACTACTGCAATTTAACATTATGGAATCACAGTTGCATGCAAGGTCTACTAGATAATACAGTACTGTACTCATGACCGGCACATCACATAGACACAAAGATCATTGCCTAGGATTTTGTTGGGATTTGAAACATTTTATCTTTCATTTAAATCTCTCAATTATAAGTGATGACGTCATAAAAATTCTGAAAAATAGATTTTACTGTGAAAGTTCAATAAAATATGCAAAAAATATGGACTTTATAACACAACCTACACCCCCTTGCAAAATGCAAAATGGTTAATCCCTTGTAGTTGTGCAAATCAAACATTTGACTGTTCATTCAACACAGACGTCATAAGGTACAAATATGATCAATCTATTTGTGGCAGCAACAGCAGACAAAATTATGTTTAAGTTTCACTTGTGCGTCACATAACTGTGGTGTGTTCAAGGAACCTTGATTACAGCTTGAAACAGAAGGGTCATTAGTTTTTATAGACATGGAAGGCTAACCGCCCAAATATGCACTAATATTAATCATTCATCCGTCCATCCATCTATTTTTTACCGCTTTCGGGCTCGCGGGGGGTCGCTAGAGTCAACCTCAGCTGCATTCGGGCGGAAGGCGGGTTACACCCTGGACAAATCGCCACCTCTTTGCAGCTAATATTAATCATAATAATGTATTGTTATGATGATTCAAAAGTCTAATAATAATTATAATGAATACGTAATATTAAAAACCAAAATGGGGCCACGAACTAAATCTTGTTTAGGGCCACACAAAGTCAACTTGACTGTAATTGCTAATGAGACTCAGAAGTGTAAACAATACTATATATAATAATATATGAACATTTGTACACTAGGCAATTCCTGTGTATCCGGAATCAGTGCCGTATTGATTCAAACGTAAAACATACGTACAGTACGTCTCCTTGTGCCAAAGACATATTTGCATTTTTTTCGTCTAATAATTTGAATGTTGACGCTTACCATTGTCTTCAGTGTTTAGGAATAACCAAGGATAGTCTCCAGCTGCTTTCCCCATTTGGATCATTGTGCCAACAGTGGCAGTGGAGAAACAGATCCTGGCCAAAATAATCATGGACTGGACATTCAGAGCCAAAGAATACATATGTTGAAAAGACAGGTATTGTAACCAAGCAACAGCAACATTAAAGGGCCTCAGCAAGAAAGGGTAAATGTGCGCATCTGGTGGAAAGAGGTATATAGATTACAATAAAAACAAATCCAACCCAGCTTTTGACCTTGAATTCATTTCACAGGTGTAGTTTGAATGTTTGAATACTATAATTATCTACTTATTGACAAGTAAATGGTAGTTATCTTACTTACACAAACACAAACATTCTCAATACTACAACTTTTGCCTCCCCAACACACAAAATGACAAAATCCTATTCAGTCCCTTGAGGATTTTGAAGGCTTTTTTTTGTAATTGTCGCAGCCCAAAAACCTGAAGTAACAGAAGCTTTTTCAGAAATTGTAGCAAAACTTTAGATGTTTCAAAAGGGAACTGCACTTTTTGTGAATTATGCCTATTGTTCACAGTCATTATAAAACACATGACAACAGATGTATTTATTTATGCATGCTAACTAGTAAATAAATGTAAATAAAGGTTGGAGCCAATGGGAGGTCCTTTATTCCGCCTATAAGAAACAATAAATAACCATCCAAAAAGCGCCAACAATACTCCATTTACATTTCGTGATTTGAATATAAACCAAGCATTAGTGATATTGTTATTACAACAGCTAACACAGACAAACTATTTACAGCGGCGTCATGATCACGAACTAGTGTGCCTATATCAACATCACTGGCTGGTGAGTTCCTTCCTCGCCCCAGTGCATGGGTGAAAATTTTCCAGATCATAAATCATGCCTCTCACCTTGATAGTAGAAGGATGAGTAAATATTCCAACAAGTTGGTACACTTTGACAGCCAATTGCTACCCGGCAATTGGGGCGAACCGCACAAAAAGGATCATCAGTCATTTTTCATCTCGACGGAAATGTAACCATACCATCCTAATAACAGCCAACAATGTACAGTAAGTGATGTTTATTATGTTTTTTGGCTCTCATTTGGTCAGCAGTGAGTAATAATCAGTGATGTTGTTGAACAAAAAAGCCAAACTTGTGATGCGTTTTTGAAATGAATGAGCGCGTATGCTTAATAATGATCAAAATAAATGAATATTAAATGTTATTATAAATACCCAAATACCCAGAATCCAATGCAGCCCTAACTCTTCCGGGCTACAATAGGGGGCGGGGTTGGGGGGGGGGGGGCGTGGGGTGTATATTGTAGCCTGGAAGAGTTAGGGCTGCATTGGATTCTGGGTATTTGTTCTGTTGTGTTAAAGTTGTGTTACGTTGTGTTACGGTGCGGATGTTCTCCCAAAATGTGTTTGTCATTCTTGTTTGGTGTGGGTTCACAGTTTGGCACATATTTGTAACAGCTTACTGCGCCCACAGAAGCCTCATTCAAAATGTGGCTGGGATGGCACACTGCTTGTACAGGTTGTAGAGGACATTAAAGACAGTGTCTCCTTAATATTGTTGATTGGGCGAATTTCAGGAAAATGATTACCCTTGGAGGGGCACTGAAAATTGAGCGTCTCCCAGAAAAATCGAGGGCATACAAGTATGACGCTGTAAAGCGGCATTCATATAAAATTTGCGGGCCGCACCAACACTAAATTTTCACATTAGGTGCGGGCCGCACAATAACGTCTCGCGGGCCGCATTTGGCCCGTGAGCCGCATGCTTGAGACCCCTGGTGTAGAATGCACAAGAAAAAAACATGTGTTCTTGCCTGACATAAGGATGATAAATGATAAGCAAAATTTAAAACAATAGCAGTTCCATTTTAATAAAAAATTTTAAAACATTAAATTATTGAGTTTCTATGAATTATTGTTAATATTTTGGGTATTACTTGTAACCATAACCTAAAAAAAACACAGCAAACAATAATAATTGGAAAACAAATACTGTATTAACATTTTACTCGTTGTATTCCACACAGACTTAAAGTAGACATTCGATGACAGTAAAAGCACTTACCCCAAGCTCATTGTCAAATTACTGTACTGTTTGAATTAATTATAATATTAGTAATACATAATTCTAATTATAGAAAGAAACACTTCCTTCCTGTCCGCTGTTTGTTCTGTTTTCCACAGGTTGCAGACATTCTCCGTGTATGATTTACACTGGAAAAATGTTTATTCGTTCTAAACATTTAATTATATTCTAACACAATTACATGCGGACATCAGTGCTTTTGTGAATAGCGATCTACAGAGATAATATTTTGGGGGTAAATGAGAGATTATCATTGACTTGTCCAGGGTGTACACCGCCCTCAGCTCGAGTGCAGCTGGGATAGGCTCCAGCACCCCCGCGACCCCGAGAGGGACAAGTGGTAGGAAATGGATGGATGGAGAGATAATCATGACACTTCAACATCTCTGTCATGTAAATGCTACCTCTTTGCAAGGTCAGCATTACAAATGTAAATATGTTCTATATTTTCTTACCATGGAAAAAATATAAATATATAAATACATGTAATCTAGAAAGTGAATGTTTGGATATTACATTACCTAGAACACATGGGGGTACGCGTACCTCTGGGGGTACTTGAAGGTATGCCAAGGGGTACGTGAGATTTTTTTGTGGAAGTGTTCCATAAATATTGATATTAAAGATTTCCTTTTTTTGTGAAGCAATGTTTAGAATTAAGTTCGTGAATCCAGATGGATCTCTAGTACAATCCCCAAAGAGGGCACTTTAAGTTGATGATTACTTCTATGTGTAGAAATCTTTATTTATAATTGAATCACTTGTTTATTTTTCAACAATTTTTTTGTTATTTTTATATATTTTTTTCGAAATAGTTAAAAAAAGACCACTACAAATGGGCAATATTTTGCACTGTTATACAATTTAATAAATCAGAAACTGATGACAGAGTGCTGTATTTTACATCTTTAGCTCTTTATTTCAACCAAAAATGCTTTGCTCTGTTTAGGGGGTACTTCAATTAAAAAAAATGTCCACAGGGGGTACATCACTGGAAAAAGGTTGAGAACCACTGACCTAGAAAGCGCAGCACTGTTGTAGACAGGAACAGGAAGTAGGTCTGAGGTACAAAGGAGGACAACTATTGTGGCGTTTGATCGATGAAGAGTTGATATATTGTTGGACATTGTTGTTCCTGCCTCGTCTACAAAAGAAATAAACATAAGTGCCGCTCAAAGGCAAATTTGATTGATGGAAATGATACTAAATGGTCAAAATGTGCAGTGAAGTGAGGCATTAGACAAAGTTGCGAGGCCGTTCGGATTGCATGGTAGGATTAAAAGAAAATGAATTGTTTTTATCTTGGGTGTGGTAAGAAGCAGTGTGCTGCGTGCTATGGAGGCATGATGCAACCATGAGACATTCTTAATCAAATCCGAGCAATATCTACTTAGTGAAGGCACAATTTCATTAATTGGTATGGCCAGGCATTCTTACAGGCCTACTGAAACCCACTACTACCAACCACGCAGTCTGATAGTTTATATATGAATGATGAAATATTAACATTGCAACACATGACAATACGGCCTTTTTAGTTTACTAAATTGCAATTTTGCATTTCCCGCGAGTTTCTTGTTGAAAATGTTGCGAAATGATGACGAACACGCGTGACGTCACGGACTGTAAGGAAATATTAGCGCTGCACCAAACACGACTAAAAGTCGTCTCTGTTCATGGCGTAATTACACAGTAATTTGGACATCTGTGTTGTTGAATCTTTTGCAATTTGTTCACTTAATAATGGAGACTATAAAGAACAATGCTGTTGGTGGAAAGCGATGGATTGCAGCTGTCTTTAGCACCGAGACAAAGCCGGTGTTTGTTTGTTTGTTGTGAAGCGGAGCAATTAAGCGAACATGTTTTCTCTACGTCAACAAGCATGTTTTTGGATGAGGAAATTGTGATATATATCTTACCGTAGACATCATTATTCGTCGTCCTGCAGCAGCTGTCATGTCAAAAAAGGCAGCTGTGAGCTTGGCTCCCCGGCTTCTCTATGAGACACTGCGTGTTCACCGCAGCCATCCGACCTCGAGGTATGTCTTTACAATCTTTGAAATCCCACTAAAACACTATTAAAACAATAAGCAGATAAGGGATCTTCCAGAATTATCCTTTTCTATTCCTTCGCTATCAATATTCTCAGCCACAAATCTTTCATTCTCGCTCAAATTAATGGGGAAATTGTCGTTTTCTCGGTCCGAATAGCTCTTTTTGTTGGAGGCTTCCATTATAAACAATGTGAGGATGTGAGGAGCCCTCACACGGGTGACGTCATCGTCTGAGACTTCCGGTACAGGCAAAGCTTTTTTATTGGCAACCGGAAGTTGTGAACTATATGGTGGATGTTCTCTACTAAATACTTTCAGCAAAAATACGGCAATATTGCGAAATGATCAAGTATGACACATAGAATGGACTTGCTATCATTGTTTAAATAAGAATATCTCATTTAAGTAGGCCTTTAATGTTGTGACCTTTGAGTGTATATGACTAGATATTGAAAAATAAATCATTTGTGTCTACGCGATGGGGGTTTACAGTTTATTGACCACCAACCCTAATTTAAAAAATATTTAGCATGAAAATTTACAAGTTTTTCTTGCAAATTTTAAAAAAATTTTTAGTGCGGACCTCATTTTACTGTGGACACACTTACTTGCACTACTGCTATGCTATGTGACACTTTTAAATGTCACTCCTATCCACAGTACTTTTAAACCTCGGTCACACTGTAAGCGTAAAGGGAATTGGGTTTATATGGCAAGATGTATCTTCTCAGAAAGGACATTATTATGCTCTCACTCCTCTCATCCATTAGCAATCCAGTGTGCAGCAACACAAGGGATCGCAGTAGTCGTCAATTAATGGCGCGTGATGAGGATCTCCACACTGAGGCCCGCATCTCGAGCTGCCCGTCACACTCACTTCATTGACAGCTTAGGGATCAACAACAACAAACTCGTGACCAATACGTCAACGAATCCCATTCCAGCCACTAAAAATCTATCCGCCGGTTGACTGCAACAGTCTGATGAAATGCGGCGCAATCGCTGAAGCGCGATGCGTCGGCCAAAGACATCCATCATCGGTCGTTAGTCACCGATGGCAGCTATGATCTTGCAGGCTAAAGATTAATTTGCATGCGAACACTGGCTTGATAACAAGATGCATTGGCGATATTAAATATGTTGATGGAAATAACGATTGAGAGGCTAATGCATTAGAAAAGAATAAATATGTAAGATTATAACAGTGATGAAAATAGATTAACAGGCCTATTGCCAGTTAATTATGAATATATCCATCATAACATAATTGCAATGTATACCATTTTACTGCAAAATCCTCCAGAAAGAATCAAAGTGTCTTCCACACATTGTTCCACACATATTTATATGTCCTCGATATGGTCAAAGCACTGACCTTCTGCTAAACCCAGCATTTATTCCTTCAATTATTTGTATTACACCATCAATGAAGAAAAATATTTCAGTACTTTATTTTAAAAGTTCAGTCATTTTATATTTTTTAATGAATCTTTGGACATTTTACATTTCGGACTTTTGACCATTTTGGCCGTCTTTTCCCTTCTTCTTCCCCGCCTTCCTGTGCGCCATTGCTGGGTGTGTTTTGGACATTTTGCGCACCCCGGCGTCCGGCAGGACTCGTGGAACTGGAACCCGAGTAGGTATTTTGGACCACTATGATTCCATTTTATATTGCACTACTTTTAAAGTTTGTATGTAATAGGGTTGTCCCGATCCGACACTGATATTGGATATCAGTATGATATCACTCCAAAAACAAAAAAATAGGATTATATCGGCATGCGTCTAAAGTCTCTGATCTAAGCTCTATACGAGAAGTCCTACTTTGCGTTTACTGCAACTACAGCACACAACAACTAAACACACAATAGCACAGAAGCTACACATACGTTGTAAGTTTCCTTAAATGACAGAGATGGTAATTGATAAGATTATTCCTGTTCCATTTCCACTTTCGATTCTGCTTAATGATTCAGTTTTTTTATCAGTTCTCTTATAAATTTTTATTCCAAATAAAAGGGAACAGGTGGCGTAGCATCAACTTTGTTTAGTTTAGAGTTAAAATGACCTTACAAAACCAACAGTGACATCTTAAAATGCACTTAGTAGAAAAACATAAATTATTTTTTGGGAAATAATTAAAATAAACAAATATTCTTCTGCAGAATTTAACAAAATAAAACATGTGGAATACACTGAATGTAACATTTACTAGCATTTTCAAAACTTTTAAGAATATTTGTCATATACCTAGAACAGGGGTCTGCAACTCGCGGATTCGGAGCCGCATGCGGCTCTTTGGCAACTCTGATGCGGCTCAGCTGCACAATCGCCGACCCCCCAGATTGTTGCAGGGAGATTCCGGAATTCAATGCCTCTCCCGGACATCACCCGGAGTCAACGTTCTCCGAATTTCACTCGGACTACAATATTAAGGGCGTGCCGTGATGATATTACTCTTAACGTCCTCTTGAACGTCATCACGCCCGCCATTCACGGAATGCTATTTGCGTCCTCTTGGATGTCATCACGCCCGCCATTCACGGAATACTATTTGCGTGCCAACCGGTCACATTCATTTCGCTGCTTCCATCGGCACATGTATGAGATTGCAAGGCATATTGGGTGACACAGAGTACACTGACGGTTGTGATATAAACAACTTTAACACTCCTACTAATATGCGCCACATTGTGAACCCACACAAAAGAAGAATGACAAACACATTTCAGGAGAAAATCCTCACAGTAACACAACATAAACGCAACACAACAAATACCCAGAATCCTTTGCATCCATGACACATCCTGACTATGTTATACACCCCGCGAGCACCAAACCCCGCCCACCTCAACCACGCAGGGGGTGGGGGTGTTTGGTTGTGTTACTCTGAGGATTTTCTCCCAAAATGTGTTTGTCATTTTTCTTTTGTATGGGTTCACAATGTGGCGCATATTAGTAGGAGCGTTAAAGTTGTTTATATCACAACCGTCAGTGTACTCTGTGTCACCCAGTGTGCCTTCCAGTCGTGTGCGTGCACCTGCCGAAGCATCTCACAACATGTTGCTGGACTGGCAAGCAATTTGTACATGTTGTAGAAGGTGTTTAAGGTAATGGCTTCATAGCATGCCCTTATTCTTGTCATCTGGGTGACCACCAGCAGATATTGGCGAGAATAATTGCGGCTCCCATTGTCTTCCTCATTTTTGAAACGGGCCGAAATGGCTCTTTGAGTGATAAAGGTTGGTGACCCCTGACCTAGACAATATACTGGATACATTAAACGCGTTTAGATTTACAAGGGGAAACTAATATATGACAGGCTCATAACATGCAATTTAAAATATGTCAAGTCTCCTTCTGATATACTTTTAAGGATTATGGTGTACATCTTCTAAAAACCTTGAGATGAAAATCTCAGGAAATGTGTATAACCGTAAGCCTTGATCATCAGAATGATAAAAACTTGCATGTTTTAATATATTAGTTTCACATTTGAAGTTGATTTTCTAACATGAAATGACTTTTACAAGATATTAATTTTTTTTTAGTTTCACCTGTATAATATAATGACTGAGCGGAAATCTGCTTGAAGGAAAACATGCAACTTGTCTCTGACTAAAATTGAACATTGACCTACGGAAAATCAGGAGCATTTACTGCGACAAATGGGTTTATGATTTAAATCACAAACTTAGTCGTTGCTCGGTGACAATTGTCTATCCTGGCCTGAGAGTACTCTTCCCTCCAGTGGTGAAACGAGAGTTTTAGCGCAGATGTGAACTGGAGCTAGTAGTAGTTTCTGTCCGCCTTGAAAACAATCAGAATCTGTCTTTCGTCATGCTCATCTACAAACCCCGTTTCCATATGAGTTGGGAAATTGTGTTGGATGAAAATATAAACGGAATACAATGATTTGCAAATAATTTTCAACCCATATTCAGTTGAATATGCTACAAAGACAACATATTTGATGTTCAAACTGATAAACTTTTTTTTTGTTGCAAATAATCATTAACTTTAGAATTTCATGCCAGCAACACGTGACAAAGATGTTGGGAAAGATGGCAATAAATACTGATAAAGTTGAGGAATGCGCATCAAACACTTATTTGGAACCTCCCACCGGTGTGCAGGCTAATTGGGAACAGGTGTGTGCCATGATTGGGTATAAAAAAAACTTCCCAAAAAATGCTCAGTCTTTCACAAGAAAGGATGGGGCGAGGTACACCCCTTTGTCCACAACTGCGTGAGCAAATAGTCAAACAGTTTAAGAACAACGTTTCTCAAAGTGCAATTGTTAGAAATTTAGGGATTTCAACATCTACGGTCCATAACATCATCAAACGGTTCAGAGAATCTGGAGAAATCACTCCACGTAAGCGGCATGGCCGGAAACCAACATTGAATGACCGTGACCTTCGATCCCTCAGACGGCACTGTATCAAAAACCGACATAAATCTCTAAAGGAAATCACCACATGGGCTCAGGAACACTTCAGAAAACCACTGTCACTAAATACAGTTCATCACTACATCTGTGAGTGCAAGTTAAAGCTCTACTATGCAAAGCGAAAGCCATTTATCAACAACATCCAGAAGCGCCGCCGTCCCGAGATCATCTAAGATGGACTGATGCAAAGTGGAAAAGTGTTCTGTGGTCTGACGAGTCCACATTTCAAATTGTTTTTGGAAATATTCGACATTGTGTCATCCGGACCAAAGGAGAAGCGAACCATCCACACTGTTATCGACGCAAAATTCAAAAGCCAGCATCTGTGATGGTATGGGGGTCCATTAGTGCCCAAGGCATGGGTAACGTAGACATCTGTGAAGGCACCATTAAGGCTGAAAGGTACATACAGGTTTTGGAAAAACATGCTGCCATCTAAGCGCCGTCTCTTTCATGGACACCCCTGCTTATTTCAGCAATGCCAAGCCACATTCATCACATGTTACAACAGCGTGGCTTTGTAAAAAAAAGAATGCGGGTACTTTCCTGGTCCGCTTGCAGTCCAGACCTGTCTCCCTTCGAAAATGTGTGGCGCATTATGAAGCGTAAAATACGACTGAAGCTCTACATTTAACAATAATGGGAAATAATTCCACTTTCAAAGCTTCAACAATTAGTTTCCTCAGTTCCCAAACATTTACTGGGTGTTTTTAAAAGAAAATTTGATGCAACACAGTAGTGAACATGCCCTTTCCAAACTACTTTGGCACGCGTTACAGCCATGACATTCTAAGTTAATTATTTTTTACCCCAAAAAAATAAAGTTTGTGAGTTTGAACATCAATATCTTGTTTTTGTAGTGCATTCAATTGAATATGGGTTGAAAAGGATTTGCAAATCATTGTTTTCCGTTTATATTTACATCTAACACAATTTCCCAACTCATATGGAAACGGGGTTTGTAAAAAAGAAGGCATTCACTGCAATGTAACAAGTGATAGCGCTGACATTATAGGCTGTGTTGGTTAGTACCTGTTGTATTTACGCCAGATTACTGCTGCTGGGATGAGAGCAACGGATAAAAAAACTTAACATTTATTAATAGTTACTGCATGCTGTGTGTTTAAATTTCTCAGCGTATTACTTTGTACTTTAATATCTTCCTCTTGATAAAATAGCAACCTTGCAATTATTACAAGTAACGCTGTTGCAATCTTTTCTCGTAAAACAATTGCTAAACTTTGGAACGTTTTTTCAACCTAGACGCCATGTTGCTATCTGATGTCACTACGTGCGTGACGTAATAATAACTCAAATAGTGTTACATACAACCTTTTAACATGATCAAAGCATAACTGATCCATTTATTCATCCATTAAGCGTACAGTTTATCTTGTGCAGGGTTCTTCCTTAATCCATCTTGGCACATACACAGTAACTGCTGTCTTTTTTCTCCCATATTATCGTCAAGCATTGTCTTGGAATAATCCTCCTTTGTATTTAGTTAAATGTCTTTCTTTGCGCATAAGGGAAAATTGGTATTAATGAAAGGATCACAGGTGTTTTGGAGATAGATATGGCTCTTATAGCAAATTCCTACACAGACGCTACTCTAGAGCCGCGAGCTACAGCTGGATTCATTCCCATTTCTGGAGCTGTCGGGAGCTGTGCAGTGTTTGCATCTGAACATGCTCCACCAGTGCACAGCAGGTAAATAAGATTCCATGTGATATTTGCATGAAAAGTTGCTCAGAGACACAGAGAGTGAGCCTTCCTTGGAAATATAATCACATCTTCTGTCTTGGTGTGTCTAAAACGACACTGTTTGTTAATTTGCAGAGTTACTGTGTTGTGCATCTGAGATGTTGGATATTCTTCGTAAACAGGCTTCTGCAGAATGTTTTTTTTTTTTCAAATGTGTAGCCTACTCAGTGGCCTAGTGGGTAGAGTGTCCACCCTGAGATTGGTAGGTTGTGAGTTCAAATCCCGGCTAAGTCATACCAAAGACTATAACAATGGGACCCATTACCTCCCTGCTTGGCACTCAGCATTAAGGGTTAGAATTGGGGGTTAAATCACAAAAAATGATTCCCGGGCGTGGTTCGGCTGCTGCCCACTGCTCCCCTCACCTCCCAGGGGGTGATCAAGGGTGATGGGTTAAATGCAGAGAATAATTTCACCACACCTAGTGTGTGTGTGTGAGACAATTATTGGTACTTTAACTTTAACTATATTTTTTGGGGTGCATTTAAACATATTTACATATGTATATCCGAAATGTATGTACACTGCTCCACTCTGAATAAAAAAATACCACATCCCCACAGACACAAGACATTGATACAATGTGGATTATTTCTTACATGTCTTTTAAAACTGACTTTGCAACAACATTGCAAAATAGATGTATTTGTGTATTGAGACAGTGTTGGTGTCTAATGTTGGGCCCATGTTGTTTCGATGGTGTAATCAACGTCACAACCTAACATTGAATAAACGTTATCAAAGAGCATGTTGTTTCAGTTTTGTATTTATGTAGTAAATTATTGGTTGGGAAATAATCAAAATTCAATGGTCAAATCAATGTCTGAACCCAACATTGATGAACGCTTGTCAAAAAGCATGTTGTTTCAACGATAGGTTTGAGTTGCTCAACGTAAGGACCTATCTAAAAACTCTCGACATTGTTTTCATGTCTAGTGTCTGCTGGAATGCAACTCAATTTGTTGCCAGTTGACATGTCATCCATTTGAACAAATAAACACTGCCTCTTAGCCTTGAGAACAAAAATAAATAAATAACTCTGTTAACAAAACACAAGATAAAGTGGCATGGTCTAATAAATACTTATTTTTGACTACCACAAGTAGTTCTTACTCCAAGATTTTAGAAAAGTTCCAGGACTGTTGATGTTGATCATAGTGTTCCCCAGAGTGCCACACAATCAACCAGCACGTCCACAAAGAGATTCTGCAGTGTTTGCTTTGTTCAGTGCGCGAGAAAAGAGCCAAGATTTGAGGCAGTACAACTTGTGTTACCATGACAACACACCTGCTGAAAATGCCCTGAGCATCCAGTACTTCCCAGCATCACCGTACTGACACAACCTCCCAACTAACCCAAACTGGCTATGTGTGTTTTGGATTTCTCCCAAATTGGCTTCAAAACAGGTGGGGGCCGACAATGATTAGCATTCAAATTAATCAAAACTCTTTATGTCCGTGAGGAAAGCTGAGTCTCAACATAATACAAAAAAATAGCTGTAACACAATTAACGGTGCACTTTTCTTTATGACTACGCTAATAATACCAATTGTTAGCTTGATTTGAGAACAAGCCGTCTGTAGCTTGCTCAGTCCAACACCATAATTTCATTTTTTTTTTCTCTTATTTGCTACTGAATGTTTCTCCTTCTTTGATATTGTTAGATCATGTTTGTTCACACAAGATTTCTTGCTTGGAGGACTAGCATCTGTATTGGAACAAAATGTTTCAAACAAGCTCCAAAATGATTAGTAAAAAGCTCATCACGTGTGTATATATATATATATATATATATATATATATATATATATATATATATATGTATATATATATATATATGTATATATATACATAGATATATGTATATATATATATATATATATATATATATATATATATATATATATATTATGATATTATTATTTTTTTTTCTATTAATTGTTATTTTTTAACGATTAGGTGTCTCTTAGCCGCTCAGGCAAATCATATTGTCTAAAATTGCATTTTCCTATCGATAACTTGATGTCATCGGGGGAGTGCGCGGCATCCATCCATCCATCCATCTTCTTCCGCTTACCCGAGGTCCGGTTGTGGGGGCAGCAGACTTCCCTCTCCCCAGCCACTTCGTCCAGCTCCTCTCGGGGGATCCCGAGGCATTCCCAGCCAGCCGGGGGACATAGTCTTCCCAAGGTGTCTTGGGTCTTCCCCGAGGCCTCCTACCGGTCGGACTTGCCCAGAACACCTCTCTAGGGAGGCGTTCGGGTGGCATCCTGACCAGATGCCCGAACCACCTCATCTGGCTCCTCTCAATGTTGAGGAGCAGCGGCTTTATTTTGAGCTCCTCCTGGATGACAGAGCTACTCTCCCTATCTCTAAGGGAGAGACCCGCCACGCGGCGGAAGAAGCTCATTTCGGCCGCTTGTCCTCATTATCTTGTCATTTCGGTCTTAACCCAAAGCTCATGACCATAGGTGAGAATGGAAACGTAGATCAACCGGTAAATTGAGAGCTTTGCCTTCCGGCTCGGCTTCTTCTTCACCACAACAGATCGATACAGCGTCCACATTACAAAACGGCCCACGCTGTCGACCTCACGATACACTCTTCCCTCACTCGTGAACAAGACTCCGTGGTACTTGAACTCCTCCACTTGGGGCAAGATCTCCTCCCCAACCCGAAGATGGCACTCCACCCTTTTACGGGCGAGAACCACGGACTCGGACTTGGAGGTGCTGATTCTCATCCCAGTCGCGTCACACTTGGCTGCGAACCGATCGAGAGCTGAAGATCTTGGCCAGATGAAGCCATCAGGACCACATCATCTGCAAAAAGCAGAGATCTAATCCTGCGGCCACCAAACCAGATACCCTCAACACCCTGACTGCGCCTAGAAATTCAGTCCATAAAAGTTATGAACAGAATCGGTCACAAAGGGCAGCCTTGGCAAAGTCCAACCCTCACTGGAAACTGGCCAGACTTGCTGCCGGCGATGCGGACCAAGCTCTGACACTTATCATACAGGGAGCGGACCGCCACAATAAGACAGTCCGTTACCCCATACTCTCTAAGCACTCCCCACTGGACTTCCTGGGGTACACGGTCGAATGCCTTCTCCAAGTCCACAAAGCCATGTATACTGGTTCGGCAAACTCCCATGCACCCTAAAGGACCTTACCGAGAGTATAGAGCTGGTTCACAGTTCCACGACCAGGACAAAAACCACACTGTTCCTCCTAAATCCGAGGTTCGACTATCCGGCGTAGCCTCCTCTCCAGTACACCTGAATATACCTTACCGGACGGCTGAGGACTGTAATCCCACGATAGTTGGAACACACCATCTGGTTTCCCTTCTTGAAGAGAGGAACCACCACCCTGGTCTGCCAGTCCAGAGGTACCGCAACCGATGTCCAAGACTGCCCCACATCATCCAGAGCCTTAAGGAACTCCGGGTGAATCTCATCCACCCCAGGGGTCTTGCCACCAAGAAGTATTTCAACTACCTCGGCAACCTCATCCCCAGAAATAGGAGAGCCCACCATAGATCCCCCAGGCACTGCTTCCTCATAGGAAGACGTGTTGATAGGATTGAGGAGGTCTTCAATGTATTCGTAGTATGGGGACGACGTGGCAAAGTAGGGAGCGTGGCAGTGCCAGCAATCTGAGGGTTACTGGTTCGATCCCCACCTTCTACCATCCTAGTCACGTCCATTATGTCCTTGATCAGGACACTTCACCCTTGCTCCTGATGGGACCTGGTTAGCGCCGTGCATGGCAACTCCTGCCATCAGTGACTGAATGTGTGAATATGTGTGTGTGAATGAGTGAATGTGGAAATAGTGTCAAAGCGCTTTGATTTCCTTAAAAAAGGTAGAAAAGCGCTATACAAGTACATCCCATTTACTATTTACATTCCCTTCACCGATCCACACCGATCCAAAAGATCCACAGTCGAGGTCAGCAAAACACCATCCCCACCATACACAGTGTTGACATTGCACTGCTTTCCCTTCCTGAGGCGGCGGTTGGTGGTCCAGAATCGCTTTGACGCAGTCTGGAAGTCATTTTTCATGGCTTCCCCAAACTCCTCCCATATCAGAGTTTTCGCCTCTGCGACCGCTGAAGCCGGACACCGGTTGGCCTGTCAGTACCTGTTTGCTGCCTCCGGAGTCCTATGAGCCAAAAGAGCCCGATAGGACTCTTTCTTCAGGATGGGAAAATTAAAATCTCCCATCCATAACATCATCAAGATAGGATGGAGCTAGACCGTGTAGTATTTCATACGTAAGTAGTAAAACCTTAAAATCACATCGTAAGTGCACAGGAAGCCAGTGCAGGCGAGCCAGTACAGGCGTAACATGATCAAACTTTCTTGTTCTTGTCAAAAGTCTAGCAGCCGCATTTTGTACCAACTGTAATCGTTTAATGCTAGACATGGGGAGAACCGAAAATAATACATTACAGTAATCGAGACGAGACGTAACAAATGCATGGATAATGATCTCGGCGTCTTTAGTATCGTGTGTAGTAAGCCAGCATACATACACATGAGAAATGTGTTATACCTCACTTTCAGTAACAGTGAATTATTACACTTTACAAAATAAAACTTAAAAATTGCACTTTTTCTGCATGTGTCACCAATAATCCAAACTAAACTAATAAAAATTCCAGTATAAAGCAGCATTAGTTCAATATTCAATATGGTGGTAACTAAAGCAGGAAGCCATGCAGACTCGCCACAGCAAAAAAATAAAAGCACAGGTATATTTAGCGCAATGATTAGGCAGCCACCACAGTTGACGTACTTCACACAAAAGTCATAATTTCTCCGTAACTATTGGTCCAAAGCTAATTAAGAGTTTGGCAAAATGAGGAAAGACATTTTTTTTTTTTTTTTTGTGGTTGTGTTAGAAGCCAGCTGGTCACTAAACACTGCATGATTGTAAAGGCGGAGTGGATCAAATATGGCCTGCAGAATTGCTCTAAAATTTAAAATTAATACATTAAAAGCATGTTTTATTGTATGTTTATGAACGGGAGTATGTTTAGAACCATCCCTTCATCCATCCATTTTGTAGCGCTCATCCCTTTTGGGGTTGCGAGGGGGCGCTGGCGCCGATCTCAGCACAATCAGGCGGAAGGCGGGGTACACCCTGGACAAGTCGCCACCTCATTGCAGGGCCAACACAGATAGACAGACACATTCTCACACTAGGGCCAATTTAGTGTTGCCAATCAACCTATCCGCAGGTGCATGTCTTTGGAGGTGGGAGGAAGCCGGAGTACCCGGAGGGAACCCACGCATTCACGGGGAGAACATGCAAACTCCACACAGAAAGATCCTGAGCCTGGATTTGAACCCAGGATTGCAGGACCTTCGTATTGTGAGGCAGACACACTAACCCCTCTGCCACCTTGAAGCCCTGCTAGAACCATATTGAGACTTATTATTTTGGTTTATTTAATCGGGAAAACAACGTCAGAATGACTGCAATTGCATGCTTCCGGGCACAGCCGCATATGTCTTTGGCCCCCAACATGACGCTTGTGTACTGGTCCATACTCTCTCTATACAAGGCTCTGGTTTGTGTGTGATGCACTGGCCCCTCTTTGACAACATGCAGTATTTCATACTATAGGGACAAGCGGTAGGGTAGAAAATAGATGGAACTATAATGTTGGTTTTATGCACTATAATAAAGCCATGTGATCTCACTCATTAGTACATAGCTTTAGCTTCCAATAAATGAAGAAGCACGTTAATACGTATGATTCATCGGCTCTTATAGGTTTGAACCACACGAGACCATCGCATAACTTGTTCCCTGTGATCGCATGTAAAAAGATGCATATAAAATACACAGCAGCCCTGCCTGGCATATAAAATACACAGCAGCCCTGCCTGGGTGCCAATCAATGCAATGCATCATAGCTTTGATGTACATGCAAAGGCAGCACTCCCGCAGGACAATCCGCACTCACTCCAGCAATACTGGCAATATTACACACAGAATTATTATTTAGATTTCCTCAGAGGCATCAGAAGAGGAGGGAAGCTGATACGTGTACATGCATGAGCTTTGTGCGGCGGGGGTGCGCACTAATTCATTCACAGACATATGGCACGTTGTGTAAGAAGTAGGAAACAGCAGACTCAGAGGCAATCCTCTGCTGGCTACAGTTGCACGAGACATATAATGCAAATGACTAGAGGGAACACGCTTCCACTACACACACATGTGTAGCTCAGCAAGATCAACATGAAAACTGTGCAGAGTCTGAGATGAGGTGTGCCGCTGTGATGCAACATGATGTATGAGAACAATAACGTATAAAAGGAAATTCTTCAAAGCTGCGCGAAAAGATAAGTTGAAGAGAGGGAGACTAGGAAAAAGTTCACCAAGGTTATGCAGCGATCATACTGGTGCTTGGCTGGATATCACTGAGACATTTTTAGAACGGCACAGCGGGTGCACTGGTTTCAATAGCTGCGTGTCACTTTGTCATACAAAAGGCTTCTTCTCTGTCGCTCAGACAGGAAACTACATTTGCACCCAAAAGTCCAAAAGCAATGTCAAGGGTGGTCTGCTCTAAATACGGCGGAGAAAGTGACTGATGATCTCCTGCTGATTTTCAAGGATTGGTGAGTAAGAGATCACCTGTTGGTGAGATGATTTGAAAATGGAAGTAAGTGGTGCCTTGACATTAGTGATGTATCGTTATGATTTTATAGATGCCGATATCGATATTCCTTATCGATCCCTATATTCATTGGTACTCATCAGTACTATATGTAATTTTTGTAAATAACGCTGTAAAAAATATATTTTTTTATCCATCCATCCATTTTCTACCGTTTGTCCCGTTCGCGGTCGCGTGGGGTGCTGGAACCTATATCAGCAGCTTAGTGCGGAAGGCGGTGTACACTCTGGACAAGTCGCCACCTCATCGCAGGGACAACACAGATAGACAGACAACATTCACACTCACATTCACACAGTAAAGCCAATTTAGTGTTGCCCATCAGATAGATAGATAGATAGATAGATAGATAGATAGATAGATAGATAGATAGATAGTACTTTATTGATTCCTTCAGGAGAGTTCCTTTAGAAAAATTAAAATTCCAGCAGCAGTGTACAGAGCTGAGATCAATTTAAAAAAAAAGTAAAAAGTAAATAATAGGGGTTTAAATGGAAACAAAATAGAGAAATATTACAATAAGAATAAACAATAAAAAACAACAATTGGAATAAAAATGTAACAGTAAAATAAGAATATAACAAGACAAAGTAGGCAGTAGTGACCATGCTATGAAAACGTATTGCACTGTTATTGTTTTGCATCCCCTGTCATCCTAGTACCCCCCACCCCCCGTCCCAGAGAGGAGTTGTACAGTCTAATGGCGTGTGGGACAAAGGAGTTTTTGAGTCTATTAGTCCTGCACTTGGGATGAAGCAGTCTAGCACTGAACAGGCTCCTCTGGCTACTTATAACTGTATGCAGAGGGTGACTGGCATCATCCAGGATGCTCACTAGTTTGTCAACAGTCCTCTTCTCTGCCACCGTCACCAGTGAGTCCAGTTTCATTCCGATTGTAGAACCGGCCCGCCTGATCCGTTTCTCAAGTCTGGAGCTGTCCTTCTTAGATGTACTGCCCTCCCAGCACACTACCATGTAGAACTGAACACTGGCAACCACAGACTGATAGTACATCCACAGGAGTGTTCTACAAATGTTGAAGGAGTGCAGTCTCCTGAGGAAGTACAGCCTGCTCAACTATAAGCTTTATTATTTTAAATTTTACGACTCAAGCACCTGCCGCCTCTCATTCTTCTGTGCGCTCCTCTGAGTGGGCTTCTGGACACACCCACGGGCGTTCCTCTCCGGCTGCGGCCACACCTCCGCGCCTCCGCTGCACTCAATCTGCAATCTACACAGCTGCCGCTGATGAGAGCTCGACAATTTTCAGCAGCGTGTCCTGCTTTCCAGTGCCAGAACGTAGCTACCTGTATAGTTCAGTAAGCCCACACGTCTCTAGCTCCTTTTCATGTGCCTACTCAATCTCTGTGTTTCCCCTCCCCTGTGCTCACCGTGTCTTGTCCTGTGTTGTCATCCTGCATCTCCTCTTTGTTCCCTGGATTCGAGATGTGGGTCTCATCTCCCCGGATTCTCTCTGGTCTTCTTGCTGCCTTCCCGCATCAACACTTGCGTGCCCATGGACCTCCGAGCATGCCTTGCCCCTTCTGGATTTCCGTATCTCTCACAACACCTGCCTCAGTCTCTTTCTCCACTGAACCTTTACATTTATTTTGTATTGCTTCGTTATGTGTGAATTTTACAAGATGATTATCAGATCATAGGTCTGGGCGAAAAAAAAAAAACATCATACGAGCTCGATTAATATCACCCTTTTTAACATTGTTTATAACCTGCCAGTTTTGAAACACCTGTCCTGAAAAACAAATAAACTAAGGACTAATTAAACATGTTAACATTCTCAGTAAATAAAATAAATTATAATTAAGCACAATAACATAACATCCATCCATCTATCCATTGTCTACCGCTTGTCCCTGTCTGGGTCGCGGGGGGCTGGAGCTTACTCCAGCTGCATTCGAGCTGAAGGTGTAGTACATCCTGGACAATCACCAGCTCATCACGGGGCCAACACAGCTAGACAGACAACATTTACACTCACATTCACATACTAGGGCCAATTTAATGTTGCCAATCAACCTATCCCCAGGCAATGTACCAGAAAATATGAGTTCACATGCTTTCAAGTAAAAGAAAGCACACACAAGGATGCATCAGTTATAATCACAACACTGGTACTCCAATTATAGTATTAGAAGCTGTCAAGTTATCATGAACTTTCCAATGAAGATCGGTGGTCGCGTCCTCAACTTCCGAGCATTGGCAGCACATTAGTAGCAGGTGTTTTTCACACAGCTTTTGAACGACCATTAGTCATCATTTTTGTAAAAGAGACATCACCTGACACGTAGAAATCATGCGTGAGAAAAAAACCATTATAATCACAAATCCCAAAAACAGTGAAGTCGACTTGTAGTGTAAATCATAATAAAAACAAAATACAATGATTTTAAATCCTTTTCGATCTGTATTCAATTGAATACACTGCAAAGACAAGATATTTAACGTTCTAACTGGAAAACTTTGGGGTTTTTTTGCAAATATTAGCTCATTTGGAATTTGACGCTACATACATGTTTCAAAAAAACTGGCACAAGTGGCAAAAAAGACATTAAAAACTTATTTGAAACTTCCCACAGGTGAACGGGCTCATTGGGAACAGGTTGGTGCCATGATCGGGTATAAATACAGCTTCATTGAAATGCTCAGTCATTCACAAACAAGGATGGGGGGAGGGTCCCTACTTTTTGAACAAATGTGTGAGCAAGTTGTCCAACAGTTTAAGAACAACCATTCTCAACAAGCTATTGCAAGGAATTTAGGGATTTCACCATCTACCTTCTCTAATATCATCAAAAGGTTCAGAGAATCTGGTGAAATCACTGCACGTAAGCAATGAACTTACAACACCCAAAAACGCCGCCGGCTTCACTGGGCTAAAGCTAATCTAAGATGGACTGATGCAAAGTGGAAAAGTGTTCTGTGGTCTGACGAGTCCACATTTCAAATTATTTTTGGAAATATTTGACATCGTATCATCTGGATCAAAGGGGAAGCAAACCTTCCAGACTG
This sequence comes from Nerophis ophidion, assembly GCF_033978795.1. Taxonomy (NCBI): domain Eukaryota; kingdom Metazoa; phylum Chordata; class Actinopteri; order Syngnathiformes; family Syngnathidae; genus Nerophis; species Nerophis ophidion. The sequence goes on from NC_084618.1 coordinate 53,725,257, forward strand.
TTATTGACGCAAAGTTCAAAAGCCAGCATCTGTGATGGTATGGGGGTGCATTATTGCCCAAGGTAAGGGTAACTTACAAATCTGTGAAAGCACCATTAATGCTGAAAGGTCCATACAAGTTTTGGAGCAAAAGTACAAAACGGGTTGTTGTTGTAGGACTACAATGTTATCACTTCAATGAATTGTTGTTCATTATTCTGTTATGGTAGTTGTTGATGTTTAACTGTCATTGTAGATAATTATCTAATAACAGGACATCCCGTCGATGTTCGTCATCCAGCCACAACTAGTCCGAGGTTCTCACTCACCTTGCTGTCTTAGATTGAGGTCCAGAAAGGTCCCCATGCTCAAGAAGGCACATGTACGCCCGTTTGAAGAACTCTAATCTCGGAGGAGGCTTGGGAGAATGTGATGCTGTCGAAAGAGAAAAAAGCTCTCTGGCATCAACACGACCTAACATGTTTGGAAGCGGGGAAATGCTGAATGCGAAACAAAGAAAACGATCCACACTGTCAACACGGAGATTAAAACACTGCTCAGGGGTGCATGCACGGTAAAACTTTGCTGCATTGAGAGGCCAATCAATAGACCTATGCACATTTGAATCCTGCTCTCATTTTTTCTTTTTTTCTTTTTGGCATGTTTGTCTGTCTTTTGGTGATATTACGTCCTTTGTTTGAACTAAATCTCTTGCAAATCTAGACTCTGTATGTCTTTGTAAAGTTACGCAATCAACAGGCGATCAAATCATTACTTACCCCACGTCAGCCAATATGTACAGCAATACAAGCCGAAATTGACTTTGTTAAAGTATATTCAAATGGTATTTCTATGGTATTGTATTTTGAGTAGATAGTACAATCAAAGAGTTGCTAAAATCTGAAAAGTGTATTCACATTTGTGAGATAATACCGGACAACATACATCAATCTATCTTCAAATCATTTGTGAGTCTTTGCACAATACAATACCGCCAATTTGTTCTCCTCTCATTGACTTCTCTTAACATTTTGAATCCAAAAACATATCTTAGGGACATAATTAGTAGGGCTGTGAATCATTGGGCATCATACAGTTCAATTCTTAGGGGTAACGAATCGATTCAGAATCTATTCTCCATTCAAATTGATCCTCGATTCAATATCAATATGTTTTTATTAACACTGGGTGCCAGTTCTATGATTAACTACATTCCTCCATAAAATACATAAAAAGCTCTGATTAATTTCTGTATCACTTAAAATAAACCTGGTTTTGTTTAATAAAATTCTACTCAAACGTTTGACAAAGTCAAATACAAATAAATCAACAAAAAAAAGTATCCTACACTAAAGTAAATCTGTACAGCAGATATGGTTATCTACATCAACAATATCATTTGCACAAGTGGCTAGACAGGACAATATATTTATACTTGATTTTTTTTATTCGATTTGAAAATCGTTACAAACAAAAATCGTGAATTATTCGAAAATCTTTTTTTTTTTGTTACCCTTAATAATTAGAACTATTTTCTCAGACCCGACAAAGCTAAAACCACCAACAGTTGAGGCTAAATTTTATTTGAAATTAATAGGAAATATATTTTTGCATTCATAAATGTAAATGTTCTTGAATATCTTGAACCACAATGGCCCTTAGTAATTGCAGACATCTGCTAATTAAAAAAAAAGGCATTTCCAAGTTGGGAGACTTGTGGAACACGACACCGATGAGATAAAATACAAACCACGTTTCCATAGGAGTTAGGAAATTGTGTTAGATGTAAATATGAACGGAATACAACGATTTGAAAATCCTTTTCAACCCATATTCAATTGAATGCACTACAAAGACGAGATATTGATATTCAAACTTATAAACTTTTTTTTTTTTTTGCAAATAATAATCAACTTAGAAATTCATTCTGTGTTGGCCCTGCGATGAGGTGGCGACTTGTCCAGGGTGTACCCTGCCTTCCGCCCGATTGTAGCTGAGATAGGCGCCAGCGCCCCCCGCGACCCCGAAAGGGAATAAGCGGTAGAAAATGGATGGATGGATGGAAATTCATGGCTGCAACACGTGCCAAAGTAGTTGGGAAAGGACATGTTCACCACTGTGTTAGATTACCTTTTCTTTTAACAACACTCAATAAACGTTTGGAAACTGAAGAAACTAATTGTTGAAGCTTTGAAAGTGGAATTCTTTCCAATTCTTGTTTTATGTGGAGCTTCAGTCGTTCAACAGTCCGAGGTCTTAGCTGTCTTATTTTACGCTTCATAATGCGCCAAACATTTTCGATGGGGGACAGGTCTGGCCTGCAGGCGGGCCAGGAAAGTACCCGCAGTCTTTCTTTACGAAGCCACGCTTTTGTAAAACGTGCTGAATGTGGCTTGGCATTGTCTTGTTGAAATAAGCAGGGGCGTCCATGAGAGAGACGGCACTTAGATGGCAGCATATGTTGTTCCAAAACCTGTATGTACCTTTCAGCATTAATGGGGCCTTCGCAGATGTGTAAGTTACCCATGCCTTGGCCACTAATGCGCACCCATACCACCACAGATGCTGGCCGTTGAACTTTGCGTCGATAACAGTCTGGATGGTTCGCTTCCCCTTTGGTCCAGATTAAACGATGTCGAATATTTCCAAAAACAATTTAAAATGTGGACGTAGAGGTTTCCTGCGTCTCGCCCGGCTTCTTCTGACCACAGTATCACGCAGCTCAGGATACAGGTTTGACACAGTATTTAATACATCTTTTATTTTACACAATTGTCCGTCTTTCAAGCTTTTCAGCTGTCTTTGTTTGTCTCGGTGCGTCTCTCCCGCGTCCTCATGCGTCTCTCTCGCTTCATGGTCTCCAGCGCTGCTAATAAAGGGAACAGGTGATTAGATAACTCGTTCCAGCTGAGGTATCCACTCACCTGTTGGCTGCTTCATGGCAGGCCCCTGCACATACCCCGCCCAATAGCTGGGCGAGAGAGGAAGTCGGCCACGGCCATCTGCGCTCCCGGCCTGTGGACCACCCGGAAGTTGTAGGGTTGTAATGCGAGATACCACCGGGTGATCCGCGCATTGGCGTCCTTCATACGGTGGAGCCTCTGGAGAGGTTTGTGATATGAGCAGAGACTGAAGGCCCGCTCCAGCAGGTAGTAGCGGAGGGCCCCGACCGCCCACCGGATGGCGAGGCACTCCCTCTCCACCGTACTGTACCTCGCCTCCCGGTCCGACAATTTCCGGCTGATGTACAGTATGGGGCGATCGACGCCCTCCACCCGCTGAGTCAAAAAGGCCCCCAGTCCCTGGCCCGACGCGTCCGCCTGCAGATAGAAAGGAATGTTAAAATTTGGCATGCGCAGTACTGGCTCCTCACAGAGTGCTTTCTTTACCTCCTCAAACACCTGCTGGCACCGCTCCGTCCACTGGACCAGGTCTGGAGCACCCTTTCGGGTGAGGTCCGTCAGTGGGCTGGTCAGGTCTGCAAACCGGGGAATAAATCTACGGTAGTAGCCCGCCAGTCCCAAAAACTGCCTCACCTCTTTTTTAGTCTTGGGGGGTGGACAGGCCGCAATTGCCGCCGTCTTGTCAACCTGTGGCTGAAGCCTTCCCCCCCCCAAGTGGTACCTCAGATACTGTACCTCCCTCCGGCCAACCGCGCACTTCGCAGAGTTGGCGGTGAGCCCCGCCCGCCTCAAGGACTCGATCACCGCCCCCACCCGCCGCAGGTGATCTTCCCAGCTGCTACTCTGGATGATAACATCATCCAGGTAGGCAGCCGCGTATGCAGCGTGGGGTCGCAGCACCCGGTCCATGAGGCGCTGGAACGTGGCAGGCGCACCGAACAACCCGAATGGGAGCGTCACAAACTGGTATAAACCTTCCGGAGTGGAGAAGGCCGATTTTTCGCGGGACTCTGGTGATAAGGGAATCTGCCAGTAGCCCTTGGTTAAATCCAGTGTCATGAAAAAACGAGCAGTGCCCAGCCGATCCAGAAGCTTGTCGACCCGAGGCATTGGGTACGCGTCAAAACTTGACACCTCATTCACCTTGCGGTAATCCACACAGAACCGCATGGACCCATCCTTCTTCCCTACAAGAACGATAGGGCTGCACCATGCGCTGTGGGTTTCTTCTATTACTCCTAACTCCAGCATGGTTTTTAATTCGTCCCGCACTATTTTGCGTTTGTGCTCGGGAAGCCTGTATGGCTGAGACTGCACCGTAATCCCCGGGCTGGTCTCAATATGATGTTGGATGAGATCCGTGCGCCCGGGCCGCGAGGAGAACACATCTGCATAGCGCCGCTGTAACTCAGCCACCTCCGCTCTTTGAGCCAATGTGAGCTGGTCATCACAGGGAAGAGGAGAAGAAGAAGCAGAGTGCGGGATCTCTGGCCCCAACTCCTCCTCCTCTCTCACTACCGTCACCATGGAGACAGGCTCGGCCTCCCTCCATGCTTTCAGTAGGTTTACATGGTAAATTTGTAAGCCTCCACCTCGGTCCGAGCGCCAAACCTCGTAGTCCACATCATTTACCTGCGTGTGACGTCAAAGGGTCCTTGCCACTTTGCTAGTAATTTTGAGCTGGAAGTTGGGAGTAGTACAGGTATTTTTTCTCCCGGTGAAAATTTTCTCAGCTGGGTTCCCTTGTTGTACGTACGCTGTTGCCGTTGCTGGGCGCGGAGCAAATTTTCGCATGACAAGTGCCCCACCTGGTGGAGTTTTGCTCGCAGGTCCATAACGTATTGTATTTCGTTTTTACTGCGGTTTGAACCTTCCTCCCAGCTTTCTTTAATTAGGTCCAATACGCCGCCCGGCTTCCTGCCGTATAATAACTCGAACGGTGCAAAACCGGTAGAGGTCTGGGGTGCCTCCCGCATCGCAAACATTAGGGGATCCAGCCATTTATCCCAATAAGGTTTGTCCTCGTGCGTGAACTTACGGATCATGGTTTTCAGCGTTTTATTAAACCGTTCCACCAGCCCGTCAGTTTGTGGGTAGTATACACTGGTGCGGATCGCTTTAATCCCCAATAACCCATACAGTTCCTTTATCGTGCGTGACATAAAGGACGTGCCTTGGTCCGTCAAAATCTCTTTCGGGATTCCGACGCGGGAAATGACCGTGAAGAGTGCTTGCGCCACACTCTTGGCAGAGATGGAGCGCAGCGGCACTGCTTCGGGATACCGCGTTGCGTAATCCACCAGAACTAACACAAAGCGATATCCCCGTGTGCTTGGGTTAAATGGTCCGATGAGGTCCATCCCAATTCTTTCGAACGGGACCTCCATGAGTGGTAATGGGCGCAAAGGGGCCTTCGGGACGGCCGCCGGGTTTACCAGCTGGCAATCCGGACAGGCAGCACACCAGCGGCGTATGTCTGCCCGGATGCCTGGCCAATAGAAACGGACCATGACCCGATTGAGTGTTTTCTCGTACCCCAAGTGGCCAGCGAGGGGATTGCAGTGCCCCGCCTGGAAAACCATTTCCCGGCGGGGTTTTGGCACCAACAACTGGGTGGACTCCTCACCTGTTTGAGTGTCACGGCTCACTCTATATAACCTATCCCTAATAACCACAAAGTGGGGGAATACCTGCGTTTTCCCCGGGCGCACCAGCTGACCGTCTATGCAAACCACCTGGTCCTAGGCCACGCGCAAAGTTTCATCGCGGGACTGCTCAAGGGGGAAATCCTCCGTGGACTGCCAGCGGAGGGCTGGTGGGGCTTCCCGCGAAGCTCCTGCCGGTTCCCGCCTGTCAGTCCCGGATGAATCCGCGTCGCCAGCGAGTACTGCGCGGATATTCCCCTGTCCTACAGTCCGTGAACGCATCCCCACACATTGTGTCACTAACTGGTTAAACCCCGGCCAATTTTTTCCTAAAATTATGGGATGCGTAAGGTGCGCGCTTGCGGCAACTTTAACATTATGCTTTTGACTTTCATACCAAATTTCCAACGGCACAATCGGGTACTCGTGCACATCCCCATGAATACACCTGATTCTTCCCAGTGTCGCCTGCCTCAACACCACGGGTCGAACCAGGTTTTGTTGCATCATGGACTGTTTACAGCCCGAATCCACCACTGCCCGGTATGTACTCCCTTGTATTCTTACTGAGAGACAGTACGTCTCCCCCGGATCGGGGGCGGGTGCTGGGATCCCGACAACCCGCATCACATGCCCCACCTCCATTAAGGAGCACTTCCGGCGAACGTGACCCTGTTGACCGCAACCCCAGCACACCGGCCTGGGCGTCTGAGGCGCCCTCTGTGAGGGAAGCCCTCCCTGGACAGCGCTGGTACCCTGAAACAGACAAGGAGACAGTGGATTATACCCTCGGTCCCCCCCCCTTGTTGGATGTGTATGTGTGTGTGACTCGGTGCGTGTGTGCGTGTGTGCTTGTTGATCATTTGAGGAGGGGACCTGCTCCATGTTTCCAAGTCTTCCCGCCAGGTGAGGGCGCTGCTCCAGTGTCATCCCGTCTGGTGGCGTGAGTCATCGGCGAGGTGCAGGGATGGGCCTTTCGGTCGCTTTTGTCGTCACTTCCCTGTGGACGGCTAGGTGGTTCTCGGCCATTGTTACTGCAGCTTTTACATCAACGGGGCGGTGGTACCTCAGCCACGCGGCGGTCCCGGGTGGGAGGGCGTCCATGAACTGCTCCAGCAGGATTCTTTCCACCACTTCGGGATCCTGCCCGTTCGGCTGGAGCCACCGGGTTGCCGCGTCTCGCAAATGCTGCGCCAGGACGAAGGGGCGGTCTTCTCGTCCCAACTTCATCGCCCGGAACTTTGTCCGATGCTCCTCCGGGCTGCTGCCGACCCGATCCAGGATGGCATGCCGCAGGTTAGCATACTGCATGCGGGCGGCTGCCGGGAGACTCAACGCCGCCCGCTGCGCCTCCCCCACCAGCAGCGGCAGTAGCTTCACTCCCCACTCTTCCTCCGGTCATTTGCATGAGGTTGCGGTGGCCTCAAAGATGTCCAAAAACGTGTGGGGGTCTTCTGCCTCCCCCATTCGCTGCATGGATGTCGCTGCTCCCCCTCCTACCGTGGATCTGTCCATCAGCTGCTGGATTAGCTGCATCTGTTGCCGGCTTGCTGCCGATACCTCGGCCAGCACTTGCCCGAGCGCCTCCAGGGGTGATGTGGTGGACATCGTCGTGGTTCGCTTAAGTTGGGTGCCAGTTGTAGAGGTTTCCTGCTGACCACAGTATCACGCAGCTCAGGATACAGGTTAGACACAGTATTTAATACATCTTTTACTTCACACAATTGTCCGTCTTTCAAGCTTTTCAGCTGTCTTTGTTTGTCTCGGTGTGTCTCTCCCGCGTCCTCATGCGTCTCTCTCGCTTCATGGTCTCCAGCGCTGCTAACAAAGGGAACAGGTGATTAGATAACTCGTTCCAGCTGAGGTAGCCACTCACCTGTTGGCTGCTTCATGGCCGGCCCCTGCACATACCCCGCCCGCAGGGGACGCGTGGAACATGCCCCTCTCCACAGTGGACTTGTCAGAACACATTACACACTTTTCCACTTTGCATCAGTCCACCTTAGATGATTTCGGGCCCAGAGAAGCCAACAGCGTTTCTGGATGTTGTTGATTAATGGTTTTTGCTTTACATAGTAGAGCTTTAACTTGCATTTACAGATGTAGCGATAAACTGTATTTAGTGACAGTGGTTTTCTGAAGTGTTCCTGAGCCTTTGTGGTGATATCCTTTAGAGATTGATGTCAGTTTTTGATCCAGTGCCGTCTGAGGGATCGAAGGTCACGGTCATTCAATGTTGGTTCACGGCCATGCCGCTTACGTGGAGTCATTTTTCTAGATTCTCTGAACCTTTTGATGATATTATGGACTGTATATGTTGAAATCCCTAAATTTCTAACAATTGCACTTTGAGAAACGTTGTTCTTAAACTGTTTGACTATTTGCTCACGCAGTTTTGGACAAAGGGGTGTACCTCGCCCCATCCTTTCTTGTGAAAGACTGAGCATTTTTTGGGAAGCTGTTTTTATACCCAATCATGGCACCCATCTGTTCCCAATTAGCCTGCAACACCTGTGGGATGTTCCAAATAAGTGTTTGATGAGCATTCCTCAACTTTATCAGTATTTATTACCACCTTTCCCAACTTCTTTGTCATGTGTTGCTGGCATCAAATTCGAAAGTTAATGATTATTTGCGAAAAAAAACAATGTTTATCAGTTTGAACATCAAATATGTTGTCTTTGTAGCATAATCAACTGAATATGGGTTGAAAATGATTTGCAAATCATTGTATTCCGTTTATATTTACATCTAACAGAATTTCCCAATTCATATGGAAACGGGGTTTGTAATTTAACAAAAACATTACCATTTTGATCTTTAATTTATGATATTACTATTATTATAGAGGACATGAACTGCGGATAAAATGTAAATAGTTAATCTAAATGCAACTTTACCAAGCTCAATTACTTAATAAAATAAAGTAAGCATAGAGCGTTCGTGCTATCTCAGAGTGCCTGGCAATTTAACACACTAACAGTAAAGTATAGGACTTTATTTTGATTTAAAAATGTACGGACAACTTGGGGAAACAAAGCAGCCTCAGAAAAAATCCAAACGTGACAATTTTATTTTTTTTGTCCTGTCCAGTTACTCAGGAAAATCATATTGTTGATGTAGATGTAAATGCCCTAATCGGCTGTACACATTTACTTTACAAAAGAGAAGTATGACAGTTAAGTGTTTATTCTATTATAACAATATACTGAAAAAACATATTCAGGTAGACGTTTTACTGCATGAAGCTACATTTACTTTAGTAAACTACATAAGCTGATTATCTGAACTTAACAAAACTCAGTCAGCTCACATTGATTAACTACAGAAAAAAATGCATTTGAAAATGATTTGCTTCACAGGACAACTATATCAAAAAATAATCAAAACCTAAAATATATAAAAAAAACTTACAACTTTTTTTGTTTTGTCCATATTAACAACATTATTGCGGTTTCAGCACCAAGAAGACATTTTGGCTTTTTTAATTTTTAAGTTTTATCCATGAAAAGTCACAGGTAGTGTTTCACAGTTAGTTCAGCTGCCCTTACTTTACCTGTGTTTGAATCGTGTTTGGCTTTCAGAAGGAACGTATTCATAGACTGGAAAGCTTCCTTTTGAACAAAATGTTTTGTGTGACCCTCAGTGTGTTGTTTCATGTCATGTTTGAAATAAAAAAAATTCTCGAACAAATTTCAAACAATACTTTAAAAACAAAACAAAACAACAAAGCTCACTTTTGACTGGTTTCACCTTGAAATAAGTGTTTTCCCAGTCTTTGTTGTCCAGCATTTCCTTTTTTTTTGTTTTAGCTGTACTGCTCATGCTTTTATCCCTTTTCTCTTGTGCTGCACACACCGATGCCGTACTGACATGATATGTGTAATTTTTTTGTTGGTGTCACACTCTTGTAACTCTTTTGGACTTGTATTGTTTTTTGTTTTTTGTGTGTGCTGTGCCCTAGTGTGTGAGTGTGAATGTTGTCTGTCTATCTGTGTTGGCCCTGCGATGAGGTGGCGACTTTTCCAGGGTGTACCCCGCCTTCCGCCCGATTGTAGCTGAGATAGGCGCCAGCGCCCCCCGCGTCCCCAAAAGGGAATAAACGGTAGAAATGGATGGATGTTTTAAGTTACTATTTTGTCGTTTCCCTTCCCCTGCCTGGTCACTGAGTGCTGTCAGTTGCTTGGTTATGGAGTTGCACGGTACATTGGTACTAAAAAAGTACAGTGGTAATAATGAATTAAAAACGGTACTATACTGCTTATGAAAAATACCTGTATTTTTTTTCATCAAAATAATGTGTGCCGCGATGACGATGCTGGCATACAAGACGCGATGCAGGTTAGTTAACACACGCATTCACAGGACTTGCAAGCAGATACAGCATGAAGACAAAAAGAGGGTGAATGGACGTAGTTTGGCCCTAAAACTTAACGATAAAGGTGGGGCGCTAAATAGCTAACCCTAACCTCCATGGAGACCAATAAACTATGTTATATTGCAGGACGAGGATTAGCTAAACATGCTTCACTACACAGCGTAGGAGGATACAAGAGCTCACAGCTAACAGCAAGCTAGCGCTCCTGAATGTAAATAAAATAGCGTTTGTAACGATATTAAGTACAAGAGTCATATCCAAACAAACTACAATGATTACATCGAGATTTTCTACCATCACATAATCTTTTCCATTTTTTTAAAATTCTTATTATAGTAATTATAAACTCAGGAAATACGTACCTGGACACATGAGGACTTTAAATATGACCAATGTATGACCCTGTAACTATTTGGTATCAGATCAATACCCAAATTTGTAGTATCACCAAAAATATACAATACGTAAAGTATTCAAATAACATTTTAACAGAAGTGTAGATACAACATGTTAAAACAGAAAATAAGCAGATCTTTACAGTAAATATTCAAATATATTACCAATCCATCCATTTTCTACCGCTTGTCCCTCATAATTTTGACAAAATAATATAATGGGAAATCACAGAATCTGTTACTGCATATGTCAGCAGCCAGATTAGGAGCTGTTTGTTTGCTTACTACTAAAAGTGAAGTTTTCAAGTATGTTCACAATTTTTTTAATGCCTACATTCTTCTTTAATTGCAATAAGAAACATATATATTTTATGTATTATAACATTTTCCGTTAAAATAAAACCAAAAATGTGATTTTTTGTGGCCCCCTTTATTTAGAAAAGTATCAACTGGTACATTCTGGTACCAGTCCGGGTACCAAAACATTGGTATCAGGACTGAGATGCCACCTCGGTAGAAACATTTAAGTCTCACCTTAAAACTCATTCGTATACTCTAGCCTTTAAATAGACTCCCTTTTTAGACCAGTTGATCTGCCGTTTCTTTTCTTTTTCTCCTATGTCCCACTCTCCCTTGTGGAGGGGGTCCGGTCCGATCCAATGGCCATGGATGACGTCCTGGCTGTCCAGAGTCGGGACCCAGGATGGACCGCTTGCCTGTGTATCGGCTTGGGACATCCCTGCGCTGCTGATCCGCCTCCGCTTGGGATGGTTTCCTGCTGGCTCCGCTGTGAACGGGACTCTTGCTGCTGTGTTGGATCCGCTTTGGACTGGACTCTCGCGGCTGTGTTAGATCCATTATGGATTGAACTTTCACAGTATCATGTTAGACCCGCTCGAAATCCATTGCTTTCGTCCTCTCCAAGGTTCTCATAGTCATCATTGTCACTGACGTCCCACTGGGTCATCATTGTCACCGACGTCCCACTGGGTGTGAGTTTTCCTTGCCCTTATGTGGGCCTACCAAGGATGTCGTAGTGGTTTGTGTTGTCGTTTGCGCAGCCCTTTGAGACACTAGTGATTTAGGGCTATATAAGTAAACATTGATTGATTGACAACCCTAGTATGTAACAACATAAGTTTATTTCTATAAATATCATCCTGCTAAACAAAAACTATGCCTGCATCTACATCAATATCCCAAACTGTGTGTGTCTACATCCCTAAAATGAAGAGGAATGAAACAAATAATTCATGCAGCCCATTTGCTATCAGCGTTTGTTTCGAAATGGACAGAAACCGCTAACAAGCTATCATGATCCCACTCTCGAAGAAGACATTAACACCCTCTGGGTTCAAATTCATATTCCGGTTGGGCAATCCCCTGGGCTGTGGTCTGAAAAGGCCAGGAGTTATTTCCATATTTATGGTACAGCTTCAGTCCCCTGATGAATAAATCAAAAGCACAGCTAATGGCCTTCTACACATTCCATAATACAACACCGAGTTAATGCGCTTCATTAAGCACTCACTTGTGTAAGAGGTGGATTAAAATGCCACAAGTACTTTGTTGCCATCGACTAAACAGTCCAATTGTTGATGCAGTGAGTCACTCTTACTCTTGCTGTCATTGTGTCTTAACTTTGTCTTGGTGGTCTTAACCATGGTACTCTCCCTGATTAAAGCCTGTGTACTAAGCCAATTAAGATGGCCACAAGTAGGTAATTAAGGCAGGGAATGTACTGCATGGAGGTAAACTGGGTCAGTCAAGACAACAGGTCGGGGACATAGTCTTCTTTGGTTGCTAGACGACCCTCAAACCTCAGCATCAAACCCTATGTTAGGCATTCGCAGAACCATGCAGGATTTTGGTAGACTCTTTCTCTGTTGTTCTGCAGAAATTGTCAATTTATTTTATTCAGCTTTAAAGTTTATTTGCGTCCTAAATGATGATCAGTTTTTATAAATAAGTAGCATAGCTGAGGATGGGTGTTGTGCACTTACCCTATTATATTTTAATACGTCAATCATTGTACTTATTTATTATTTGTTTATTAACCATTTTATTTACAGCCAAGAAGCATTGTTCTCGCTCTGCCGCTCATCTTACAGTATTTCCACTTGTGCCATCAATCAATGTCTTGTATCTCTCCGACTCTATCGAACTGGAACAAGCTCTGCACAAAACTTTTTGGCCTCTTCAAAGTTGTGGAATTCCAAGTTGCAGAACATTTTAGGGCCGTATTTTTGTCTCTGACGTGTCAACATTTGCAGATGCTTGACAAAGCTTTAGCCATTCGTCACTTGTAAAATAGCTACAAAGAACAAATGTTCTCTCAAGCTCAAGGATTTATTTTGGTTACAAGACAATCAGTACAATGTATCAATAGCAGTATAAATATGCAGATTTCACGTAACATGCTACTGGCTTATTAAGTGATACTATATTTGCAATGTAAAGAACATTTAAATAGCAGAAATCACGGCTGTGCTCCAATAATGTAGGATTTAGCTGCTTATTATACTGAACAAAAATATAAACACAACACTTTTGTTTTTGCTCCCATTTTTCATGAGTTAAACACAAAGATCTAAAACTCTTTCTATATACACAAAATACCTATTCCTCTCAAATATTGTTCACAAAACTGTTTAAATCTGTGTTAGTAAACATTTCTTTTTTGCCAAGATAATCCATACCACCTCACCGGTGTGGCATATCAAAATGCTGATTAAACAGCATGATTATTGCACAGGTGTGCCTTAGGCTGCCCTCAATAAAAGGCTTTGTTTGTTTTATACAGTAGGTCAATAGCTATAACAATTGATTAATATAAGGTTTGTTGAGACAATGTTGTACTGCAGATGAATGGCATTAAATTAAATATACTAACGGCAGCAATGAGATCCTCATTTATTACCATGTAAATGACTTTAACACCATTACTTAAAAAAGCCTGTGGTTGCTATAATATCTGTTATTTATGTTTTTTTTAATTGATTGATTGAAACTTGTATTAACAGATTGCAATGGAAGAGAATACATTATATGAAACAGTACAATCTACACTATTGGTATTCAAATGGGGGTACGCGTACCCCTGGGGGTACTTGAAGGTATGCCAAGGGACGTGAGATTTTTTTTAAATATTGTAAAAATAGCAACAATTAAAAAATCCTTTGTAAATATATTTATTGAATAATACTTCAACAAAATATGAATGTAAGTTCATTAACTGTTAAAAGAAATGCAAAAATTCTATATTCAGTGTTAACAGCTAGATTTTTTGTGGACATGTTCCATAAATATTAATGTTAAAGATTTCTTTATGGTGAAGAAATGTTTAGAATTAAGTTCATGAATCCAGATGGATCTGTATTACAATCCCCAAAAATTAAGTTGATGATTACTTCTATGTGTAGAACATTTTATTTATAATTGAATCACTTGTTTTTGTGACGCTTGGCTGGCATTGTGGTGTGGTTTTGTTCTCCCAATAGAGGCAGTCGGAATGGACACAGCGTGAAGGTAAGAATGATTATTTATTTAACACTACAGAACAAACTAAGAACATAAATACTTGCACAAAGGCACTAGAGACAAACCAACAGAACTAGCATGTGAGCTAGAAAGAACAAAAGACGCTAGCATGTGAGCTAGGGAAATAAACAAACGAGGGAATAGCGTGGAAGCTAAAGTACACAAAAATAGTCTTTTACCACAAGCGGTGATTGCGACGTCACCTGTTGCATTGGACAGCAAATTAAATTGCAAGGACGAATGACAAACAAGGGCAGGCTTAAATAGAGGGGATAATCAAAACGCAGGTGCGCGTGAAAAGGCAAAAGGCAGGTGACACAAATGCGTTACTATGGAAACAGAACAAAACAGGAAGTTCCACCAGGAACTAAGGAAGACAAAATATTAACAGGATGTCATACAAAACAGAAAAAAACCAGAATATGCCATGATCCGAGCAGCGGATCATGACAGTTTATTTTTCAACAAGTTTTGAGTTATTTCTTATTCCTTTTTTTCCAAATAGTTCAAGAAAGACCACTAATAATGAGCAATATTTTGCACTGTTATACAATATGATAAATTAGAAACTGATGACATAGAGCTTTATTTTACTTCTTTATCTCTTTTTTTCAACCAAAAATGCTTTGCTCTGATTAGGGGGTACTTGAATTAAAAAAATATTCACAGGGGGTACATCTTGAAAAAAAAGTTGAAAAAGACTGGTCTACACTGTACAGTACGTACTCCGTACAATTGACCACTAAATGGTAACACCCGAATACGTTTTTCAATACAACCATTCATGGTTGTATTGGTCTGCCCGGTCAGGGGCCACACATGAGCCCACCTACACTTGACCATAAATCCAGCTACTGTATTAGTCAACAGGTATCTTAAACAAACAATCTGTGAGCAACATTTGAATTATCCATCCAAGGCGCCAGAATTCGTAGAGAAAACCTTACTCTCTTTTTACGTTAACATCTCTTTCCTCCTTCTCTTCCCCCGTCTTCTTCTTCCAAAAGCTTTGTTGTGTCAAACACATGCACACACACACACACACACGCACACACACACACATGCGCACACACACACACACACACACACACACACACACACACACACATGCACACACACACATGCACACACACACACACACCGCTTCTCCATCATCACGCCAGTGCGTAGGAGGCTCATAATGGACCATTTGCATGAATAGAACATTTTCCGGATAAGTAGGAGAGACGAAGGCTACATAAAAGTCTTCGTTTTCCATAGGAGTCTGGTTGGGTTGAGGCTAGATCATTTTAATATCTGCAAGCTTCATTTGAATGTTGCGCTGCGGGCACTGCAAACCGTCTTGTGGCAATGCAGAGAGTAAATAACACACTGGCAGACATGAACTGCCATATTTATGCTCATCGTCCTTGTCCAATACCGTACCCAAAAAATATGTTTCCATTTTTAATAATTCAAGAACAGAACCCCAAAAAATGTCCTGTCAGAAAGAAACTTTTCAGTAATTCTAAAAATTCTCCAGTTGAGCTTGAAAATAAAGCAGCTCCAGTCTTCCAAGCATATCCGTGTTAGTGTTTTTCTGGCTGCACACTGCATTTGATGAATATTTTCTGTCATTTGTTATTTCAATTTGCGGAGTCGTAGCCCCATCATCCTACAAATGCATGCTATCATGCTCTCTGCCAGTAGGGATTTAGGAAAGTTATTTGCAGTATGTTTGCAGATTTGGCAAACAAGTGTTGGGGAGCTCATCCAAGCTGATTGGATGTTTATTTACACTGTCGGAAATAGTCCTGTTATCAAAAGCAGTGTTTCCATAAGGGGTTCACTGCAAGGTCTTTCAGAGGTTGTGTAGATGACGGGAGCTTCATACTGCACATTACTGGCACAGAAATGTCACTTTGCCAGAGGGCTCGAGAGTGAAATGCCGTCGGTGTTGTTTCCGGCCGTGTAAATATCAACGGGCACAATGTTTGTTTAAAGTACTTCGTTTGAACACCTGTGTCAGAGCGTTATCGGCACTACTAGGACACACACAGTCGCTCAGACTGCAAATAGTCTGCTGTATATAAACACACAGATTTGAAGAGTGCAGATAACCGGAAATAGCAAAAGTAAATTGTAATATGACATACTTGTTTTTTTAGGCTTATCTAAGGCGAATGAAAAAACGCAATTGTTGCTGTCATTTATTCAAGTACAAAAGTCAAGTATGTAAGTAAAAGTTAAGACGTATGCTAGATTAGGTTCATTGGACACTAAATCAGGGATGCCCAAATTTAATACACATTCATCCTGGCGATCACACGATCATTGATGACATGTTCGCAAGGCTAAATAACCGCCATCTATCAAACGTTGATATGATGAATTTTTATCGAACTAAATTATTTGGTAAGGTAATAATAATGAAGCTGCATATACAAAATACGTATAGCAGAGTAAGAATAAACCTTTTAAAGTCAGTACCATAAACACCCTGCCACATGTACTGTATGGTTAAGAGTTATACCTAATCATTGCCTCAAGTCTAGTTCTGGGTAGACATCAGTGACAACCACCTGTTCTGCTCATTGTGACTACATAAGGGCTGTATTCAACTAAAGATGTTCATCGATTAATCTTATTTGTTAGATTTTGCCTATTGTTGACCTTCAGTTGAATCTAAGACATTTTTGTTGTGTTTCATTTAAAATATATATATATATATATATATATATATATGAAAGACTCAAACACTTCTATGGAATTACAACAAAATGAACTCAGATTTCCCTTGCCCGGACGCGGGTCACCGGGGCCCCGCTCTGGAACCAGGCCCGGAGTTGGGGCACGATGGCGAGCGCCTGGTGGCTGGGCCTGTCCCCATGGGGCCCGGCCGGGCACAGCCCGAAGAGGCAACGTGGGTCATCCCTCCAATGGGCTCACCACTCATAGTAGGGGCCATAGAGGTCGGGTGCATTGTGAGCTGGGCGACAGCCGAAGGCAGGGCACTCGGTCCGATCCTCGGCTACAGAAGCTAGCTCTTGGGACGTGGAACGTCACTTCACTGGGGGGGAAAGAGCCAGAACTAGTGCGCGAGGTAGAGAAGTTCCGGCTGGGTATAGTCGGACTCACCTCGACGCACAGCAAGGGCTCTGGAACCAGTTCTCTCGAGAGGGACTGGACTCTCTTCCACTCTGGTGTTGCCGGCAGAGAGAGGCGACGGGCTGGGGTGGCAATTCTCGTTGCCCCCCGGCTCAAAGCCTGCACGTTGGAGTTCAACCCAGTGGACGAGAGGGTAGCTTCCCTCCGCCTTCGGGTGGGGGGACGGGTCCTGACTGTTGTTTGTGCTTGTCACACCCCGCCTCAGGTGAAGGTAATGTAACCTTTGCAAACTGGACTTTAAATCAAGGATGGCAAGGCACGCAGTGGTAACTGTTTACAAACATTTATTTAAAATCCCAAAAAGTGTCATGAGGTGAAACACAACAGAAAGTCCAAGCACCCAATATCTCAGAAGTTGGTTTGATGTATGAACCTCGAAACTCTTGGTCAGGACAGACAACCTCCTCTGGCAGTGACAGACAGCAGACTGGCAGAAACATGGCATTTTCCCCACTTAAAAAGCCCATAGACCCGCCCACTAGCTGGGACCAATTTGACAGGGGGAATTAAGAAATCAGTTATTTTGTAATTTACACCATAAGTAACTATCACATGTCTAAAAAGTATTCACAATGTACTTTTGTATTTGTAAAGCAGTCATTTTTGTACCCAGTGTATTCAGGCTTAGAAAACAACTTTCAAAAGTCCAGTGTCTCTCAGCAACACCCAGCTCCTGACAATCATGGTTTGGCCCAAATTAGGCCTAATTAGTCAAAGCAGGTGTGCTCACCTACATAAAGCCTTCAGCCCCACCCTGATTATTTTAGCCAGAGATGCAGAGCCATGGTGAGTGACAGCTTACAGTTTGTTTGTTGAGCATGCTTTCCACTGACTAAAAAAAAGTGCATGGTTTGAGAGGAAGCCAAGGTTCAAACAGTGACAGTGTGGGGTCAAACTGTCACAGTGCTTACGCACTAAACAGCAGTTCAGAGTACCCACCCTTTTTGGGTACACTCGAGGGAGTACTGGAAAGTGCTCCCCCGGGTGATTCCCTTGTCCTACTGGGGGATTTCAACGCTCATGTTGGCAACGACAGTGAAACCTGGAGAGGCGTGATTGGGAAGAATGGTCGCCTGGATCTAAACCCGAGTGGTGTTTTGTTATTGGACTTTTGTGCTCGTCACGGATTGTCCATAACAAACACCATGTTCAAACATAAGGGTGTCCATATGTGCACTTAGCACCAGGACACCCTAGGCCGCAGTTCCATGATCGACTTTGTAGTTTTGTCATCGGATTTGCGGCCTCATGTTTTGGACACTCGGGTGAAGAGAGGGGCGGAGCTTTCTACCGATCACCACCTGGTGGTGAGTTGGCTGTGATGGTGGGGGAGAATGCCAGACAGACCTGGCAGGCCCAAGCGCATTGTGAGGGTCTGCTGGGAACGTCTGGCAGAGTCTCCTGTCAGAGAAAGTTTCAATTCACACCTCCGGGAGAACTTTGAACATGTCACAAGGGAGGTGCGGGACATTGAGTCCGAGTGCACCATGTTGCGAACCTCTATTGTCGAGGCAGCTGATTGGAGCTGTGGCCGCAAGGTTGTTGGTGCCTGTCGTGGCGGTAATCCCAGAACCCATTGGTGGGCACCAGCAGTGAGGGATGCCATCATGCTGAAGAAGGAGTCCTATCGGGTTCTTTTGGCTCATAGGACTCCAGAGGCAGTGGACAGGTACCGACAGGCCAAACGGTGTGCAGCTTCAGCGGTCGCAGAGGCAAAAACTCGGACATGGGAAGAGTTCGGAGAAGCCATGGAAAACGACTTCCGGACGGCTTCGAAGCGATTCTGGACCACCATACGCCGCCTCAGGAAGGGGAAGCAGTGCACTATCAACACCGTGTATGGTGCGGATGGTGTTCTGCTGACTTCGACTGCGGATGTTGTGGATCGGTGGAAGGAATACTTCGAAGACCTCCTCAATCCCACCAACACGTCTTCCTTTGAGGAAGCGGTGCCTGGGGATTCTGTGGTGGCCTCTCCTATTTCTGGGGATGAGGTTGCTGAGGTAGTCAAAAAGTTCCTCGGCGGCAAAGCCCCGGGAGTAGATGAGACCCGCCCGGAGTTCCTTAAGGCTATGGATGCTGTGGGGCTGTCTTGGTTAACGAGACTCTGCAGCATCGCGTGGACATCGGGGGCGGTGCCTCTAGATTGGCAGACCGGGGTGGTAGTCCCTCTCTTTAAGAAGGGGGACCGGAGGGTGTGTTCCAACTATCGTGGGATCACACTCCTCAGCCTTCCCGGTAAGGTTTATTCAGGTGTACTGGAGAGGAGGCTATGTCGGATAGTCGAACCTCGGATCCAGGAGGAACAGTGTGGTTTTCATCCTGGTCGTGGAACTGTGGACCAGCTCTATACTCTCGGCAGGGTTCTTGAGGGTGCAAGGGAGTTTGCCCAACCAGTCTACATGTATTTTGTGGACTTGGAGAAGGCATTCGACCGTGTCCCTCGGGAAGTCCTGTGGGGAGTGCTCAGAAAGTATGGGGTACCGGAGTGTCTTATTGTGGCGGTCCGCTCCCTGTATGATCAGTGTCAGAACTTGGTCCGCATTGCTGGCAGTAAGTCGGACACATTTCCAGTGAGGGTTGGACTCCGCCAAGGCTGTCCTTTGTCACCGATTCTGTTCATAACTTTAATGGACAGAATTTCTAGGCGCAGCCAAGGCGTTGTGGGGTTCCGGTTTGGGTCTCTGCTTTTTGCAGATGATGTGGTCCTGATGGCTTCATCTGGCCGGGATCTTCAGCTCTCGCTGGATCGGTTCGCAGCCGAGTGTGAAGCGACCGGAATGAGAATCAGCACCTCCAAGTCCGAGTCCATGGTTCTCGCCCGGAAAAGGGTGGAGTGCCATCTCCGGGTTGGGGAGGAGACCCTGCCCCAAGTGGAGGAGTTGAAGTACCTAGGAGTCCTGTTCAGGAGTGGGGGAAGAGTGGATCGTGAGATCGACAGGTGGATCGGTGCGGCTTCTTCAGTAATGCGAACGTTGTATCGATCCGTTGTGGGGAAAAAGGCGCTGAGCCGGAAGGCAAAGCTCTCAATTTACCGATCGATCTTCGTTCCCATCCTCACCTATGGTCATGAGCTTTGGGTCATGACCGAAAGGATAAGATCACGGGTACAAGCGGCCGAAATTAGTTTCCTCCGCCGGGTGGCGGGGCTCTCCCTTAGAGATAGGGTGAGAAGCTCTGCCATCCGGGAGGAACTCAAAGTAAAGCCGCTGCTCCTCCACATCGAGAGGAGACAGATGAGGTGGCTCGGGCATCTGGTCAGGATGCCACCCGAACGCCTCCCTAGGGAGGTGATTAGGGCACGTCCAGCCGGTAGGAGGCCACGGGGAAGACCCAGGACACGTTGGGAAGACTATGTCTCCCGGCTTGCCTGGGAACGCCTCGGGATCCCCCGGGAAGAGTTAGACGAAGTGGCTGGTGAGAGGGAAGTCTGGGCTTCCCTGCTTAGGCTGCTGCCCCCGTGACCCGACCTCGGATAAGCGAAAAGATGATGGATGGATGGATGGATGGATGGATGGATGGATGGATGGATATATGAATAAATATGAATATATATAAATATATATATAAAAAAAAAAAATATATATATAGATATATATATATATATATGTATATATATATATATATATATATATATATATATACATATATATATATATATATATATATATATATATATATATATGTATATATATATATATATATACATATATATATATATATACATACTGTATATATATATGTATATCTATATATATATATATATATATATATATATATATATGTATATATATATATACATATAAGTATTCATTTATAATATTATAATGTATCTTAAATTAATTAAATGTATTTAATTGTGGAATTATATATATATATATATATATATATATATATATATATATATATATATATATATATATATATATATAAATGTCTTAATTAGATCATTCAGAGAATAGTGCTCGATACCGTGGTAGAGGGCAATACATGTATGTGTGGGAAAAAATCACAAGACTACTTCATCTCTACAGAACTGTTTTATGAGGGGTTCCCTCAATCATCAGGAGATTTTAATGGAAGCATTCACATACCATGGTTTTTATAGGGCACAGAACGGGTAGGTACAGGCAGGCGTGTGGGCGTGGTGATTTGCTCATGTGTTACCTAGGAGGTGTTTCCGTCTGTGACGGCATGCTGATGCAATTTCACTGCGCTTGTTGAGGATGACAGGTCTGGGTGGTGTATAATAAACATCTTCTCTTTTAGGCATAGGTTGCATCTTTTATTACCACTGTTGTAAGGTGTGCTGGATGCAAGAATTTGCCATGTTATTGAATATTCAATATTATTGTCTTTGAGGTTCCAAATGTGCTTGCTGAGTTATGTGGAACCCCGCAAACTCTGGTTTCTAAAAGATGCCTTGTGATTGTTCCATCTGGCTTTAAACTATCCTTCGGTTAATCCTACGTACGTGTTAATGGCCTTGCGTGTTACCTTTGATTGGTAAACAACTGATGTTTTTAAGCACCCCTCGTTAAGAGGGCAATCAGGTTTCCTCCGGCAGTTACAGTCTCTATTGGTTTTGGAGACGCTCAGTCCAGGGGCAAGCAGTCCTTTTGCAATTGCTTTATTGTTATTTGAAATAATTTGTTGTATATTAGTCATACAGCTGTAGCTCAATTTAATGCTGTTCTTGTTGAATACTTTTCTTAGGATGTTGCCTTTGGGGAAGTGTTTGTCGATCAGAGTGAGGAACTTGTGGCCAATATTAGTTGAGGCGTTTTTGCTGTATGGGGGGTTGTACCAGATTATGTTTTTTTAATTTTTTGCTCTTTTTTGGTTGGTTTCCTGGCGTGGGTTCGTAGGTGAGTGTAAAGTTGTATCCGCTTTCATCAAGTGCTTTCTGGTACGGGGGTGGTTGCTTGGTAGAATCCAGCTTTGCTAGATGACAGCATCGATAGCCTTTTATTATTTCTGGTAGGTATTATTTTCGTTGTGGTGGGCGGGTAGAAATGTTCAATAATGTTGAATATTCAATAACATGGCAATTTCTTGCATCCAGCACACCTCACAACAGTGGTAATAAAAGATGCAACCTATGCTTAAAAGAGAAACTGTTTATTATATACCACCCAGACCTGTCATCCCTTAAAAAGCGCAGTGAAATTGTATCAGCATGCCGTCACAGACTGAAACACCTCCTAGGTAACACATGAGCTAATCACCACGCTCCCACGCCTGCCTGTACCTACCCGTTCTGTGCCCTATATAAACCATGGTATGTGAATGCTTCTATTAAAATCTCCTGATGGTTGAGGGAACCCCTCATGAAACAATTCTGTAGCGATAAAGTAGTCTTGCGATTTTTTTCCCACACATACATACATATATATATATATATATATGTAATTCCAAAGTTAAATAAAGGTAATTAATTTTAGTGAACAAAACTGAGATCCCATTTGTGACTGCTTCAAGCTCAAAAAGAGACTAAAGCACAGTTTACGAGGTCCTGGGCTCATCTTATTGACATCGAATTTGACTAAATAGAGGAAGTAAAAGTCGAAACGAAGTTTCTATATGTGAACCTGTGGAAGGATCATTACCTTCACAAACGGAGAATTACACCTCCAGGTCGAGGTGGTGCGTCCCTGTGCCTTGTCCAAAAACCTGCGATCAGTATCATCCGAGGCCGACAGCGGGATTTCAGCTGACCAGAGGTGCAGGATGGTACGGCGAGTTCCATGTGTGACAGCAGCGCGTATTGACGAGCCTCATTTACGTCCGCCATGTTAAAACATCCTCCATAAACTATTGTGCAATCTTTTTATCTGCAGACAGAAACATTTCATAGTACAAGAGATGTGAGTGGCCAAAACATGGCCAGATGCTTTTAGTTCAAGTAAAAATATATAGTCTATCACAAGGTGTGGCAAAATTACTCTCTGCTTTTGACCCATACCCTTGTTCCACCCCCTGGGAGGTGAGGTGAGCAGTAAGCAGCAGCGGTGGCCGCGCCCAGGAATCATTGTGGTGGTTTAACCCCCAATTCCAACCCTTGATGTGGAGTGTCAAGCAGGGAGGTAATGGATCCCATTTTTATAGTCTTTGGTATGACTCGGACCGGGTTTGAATTCCCGACCTACCGATCTATGGGGGGACACTTTAACCACAAGGCCACTGAGCAGGTTTTTTAGAGATGTGACATCACACAGGCCCACTCTAAGAAGGAAGGCAGAAGAGACAAAACTAACATGTATTTCTTACTCTCTAAAAATACTTTTTCTGCACACAAGAATATTGTTCTAATATTTCAAGAAGATATGATGAACGTAATTAAGTTATCCTCCCAACATACACTGTATGCGGGGCCCCGGCAAGCGTTAACTAACCTCCCAAGTCGGGGTGGGAGATCGCTTTAATTTCAGATGATTACACTGCAAAGATGATGATTGAATCAGATTCCTTTGAATCAAATCGTCAAATGTTCAACTATTTTAAGAGAGCCCTAGACTACAGTATATAAATGTGCTGTGCAGATCTATCTTCTGAGGTTCTTAATTCCAAGTGTTTTTGAAAGGGGAATTTCCAAATGTACATTTTTGGTGCTTTTCTAGAATATGTTTCATAGACCTATGTTGTTTTTGAACTACAAACTGAGTAGACGTCGACATCCCAAAAAAAGGTGTAGCAACTGATTGTTGCACCTAAGAGTTTTTAGTGGGATCAGAAATGTCACCCCGAATTATGATGACCTGATTTTAACACACAGTTATTTTTTAATTGTCTACTGTGTTTCTCTGTGCTCGCCTGCTTTATTCCCATTACGCATACAATTCCTGGATGCCGTCTCTTTTCCGATGTCCTGTCTTACTCTGGTACAAGTGGCAGCAGGTTACATTAGCTGGGTGCCAAGCCGCCTTCATCCAGCTCCACTACGGCCGGGGCAACTATTCTGCTCTGTTTATCACACCTGACAAGGGATCCTTTACTCGCTCTTTACAATAGCCTTACCATGCCTTCCTCACCCTGCTTGCAACTTTCCAGTCCAATGCCGTCTAGTAAGTCCATTCTCTATTTCCTTTTACATAATAGTCACTTTGCTCAATTGTCAAGTCCTGGTCCTGTCTATCTGAGTGCTGAATTTGTGCTCATTCAAAATTGATACACCCTACTGTGTTGACTAAATGGCAAGTCAAACAAAAGTCAAAAGTTTCTAGTTACGTCACTTTCCCTTTCAAAATCACTATGTCTTTCCCACTGACAATTAAAGACCTGAATTAGAACTGAGTAAGAGTCAATATACATAAAGGTGGGGAGTAAATGCTGAATGGGTTATACTTGTAAAGCGCTTCTATACCTTCAAGGTACTCAAAGCGCTATTTCCACATTCACACAAACATTCACACAATGATGGCGGGAGCTGCCATGCAAAGCGCTAACCACGACCCATCAGGAGCAAGGGTGAAGTGTCTTGCTCAAGGACACAACGGACTTGATAAAGTTGGTAGAAGGTGGGGATTGAACCAGGAACCTACAGGTCTCTGGCACGGCCACTCTCCCAACTGTGCCACGCCGTCCCGTGAGTAACTCGCTATATTCACTCTGTTACATTTACTTAAAGAGGAACTGTACTTTTTGGGGGAAGTTTGCCTTTCGTTCACAATCATTATGAGAGTCAAGAAGACACATGTTGTTTTTTAATTAGGATTTTAAAGATGATAAAGAAAAACTCTGAGAATATGCGGCCAATGGGATTCACCTTCAAAGCCCCCGAAAACCACTTCAAACCCCTCCATTAATGTTTTATATACAAACTGCAATTCTATAAACATTTGTAGTACCATGCACCTTTAAAACAATTTTCTATATGAACAACATCTACCTTATTTTGGTCATTTTAATCAATAGCTGGACTTCCTCTCCTTTCCGTTTCCATAGCAGTGCACATCCAATTTACTGCAATAAATGTGTGTTCCTACTTCCAGAAACAAACGCGAGTACGTTCTAATTATGGCAGACTTGGTAACAAACAACAAAGAAGACTGTTTTTGGACAAATGAAGACTCACAACCTCATTTTTTGAAGCTGAACATACAGACTATGAACTGCTGCTTACAGACACGAGCACATAAAAGAGGGTGAGATGTTGGAGCAGATGAAAGCCGAGAGAGTGAGGTCGATGCGACTTGGTCTCGCTGTAAATCTGGAACTTTTGAACCATTCGATGCCAAATTATTAAAGTGCCCAACTCAACCGTAAACGTCTTACTGTACTATTGTTCGTAATACATGCAGCACATTATCGTATGCCACAGTACATACGCTGTCGAGCTAGCTATGTACAAACAAAACATGAAATGTGGGCTAGTACTTTACAGATACTGTAATATGATTGTTTTTCAGTCAGTACAGAGTATTGTCTCATCGCATTGTGATGGTTTATTACAAATTCAAACGCGAATTGAGTGCTGACATGGAAGCTACCTTAGCGCTCACCTTAGTTACCAATACCGGCCATACCGGCGTTATTCAATTTTATTTGGTATTCAAACAATATTCATCAGGTTGATCATATTTTGACATTTTGAGACCAAGATAACGTCTAACGATTGATCAGTTACACCTCTTTAAGCTTTTCCTGAAATTTCATTTGAAAGCTGAAGATCCCTAACTTTTTTTGAGTTGTGTATATTTTTCCCCAATTAAGCACCATCTAACGCAGGATGTTTGTTTTTCACAGCCATCAATTTTGGGCATTTCCTCACATTCTAATCACATTCTTGAAACTTCATGCTTGTCATGATGACATTGAAATTAGTGGTTTTGTAATCAAGCAGTATTCACACTGCACAGCTCATTAGGACATGGTCTGATTAGGAGAGATTTTTAATCTTGTCAAGCACTGAATATTTAGTGAATTAGATTATTATAATTAGCAATTTATTCATCCTAAAACGATCAAAATGGAGTTTGTAAAAAAAAGTTTAAAACTGTAAATAATTTGTTTCTGTTGCAATAAATGTATTCATGTTCATGTTACTTAAAAAATGCAATAGACATAAGAATTGAAGTGTGACATTTTTGTAGTATTTAAACAAGACAAGCATGAGATGATTAAAGCCTCCATCCATATCTCAGAAATGACGAGTAGTTTGTTCGCATCCTGTGTTTCTGACAGGGAGGAGGAACAAAAGAATAAAATTAATCATTTTGAAAACGTCTAGAAAGAAGATGTGAGTTATTTGTATTTGATCGATATTGCTAACACAGTTTGGAATTGTACCTTACTTCCGAATCCGATCTCCATTAAAACACTGTCTTAGAGGTACAGTATGTTGTGGTAATGAATTACAGGCATTGTGTCTCAATTGAAAAGTTGGCCGACCGAGTTGAACACTGCGAGTTGAAGCAAATATTATTAGACCCAAGGGTGGAATACTCAAAATCAGGTGGCAATCGACTGGTCGTTCACGAGCTACCTGTTGGAGACTCAAGATGGATACCAAAACTCGGTACCATAATGACGCTCATTTAAATTCTATTCATCCATCTATTTATTTACCACTTATAGAATAGAATAGAAATAGAATAGAAAGTACTTTATTGATCCCTGGGGATCAATTGTCCCTCTCGGGTTATCAATCAATCAATCAATCAATGTTTACTTATATAGCCCTAAATCACTGGTGTCTCAAAGGGCTGCACAAACCACAACACAAACCACTACGACATCCTCGGTAGGCCCACCTAAGGGCTAGGAAAACTCACAGCCTGTGGGACGTCGGTGACAATGATGACTATGAGAACCTTGGAGAGGACGAAAGCAATGGATGTCGAGCGGGTCTAACATGATACTGTGAAAGTTCAATCCTTAACAGTCGCGAGAGTCCAGTCCAAAGCGGATCCAACACAGCAGCGAGAGTCCCGTTCACAGCGGAGCCAGCAGGTAAACATCCCAAGC
The DNA here is from genome assembly GCF_033978795.1 of Nerophis ophidion. Lineage (NCBI taxonomy): Eukaryota > Metazoa > Chordata > Actinopteri > Syngnathiformes > Syngnathidae > Nerophis > Nerophis ophidion. The sequence continues at coordinate 53,752,210 of NC_084618.1, forward strand.
GGAGGCGGATCAGCAGCGCAGAGATGTCCCCAGCCGATACACAGGCAAGCAGTACATGGCCACCGGATCGCTAAGTACTGTTATTGTTTTTTTAAACTATCTCACATGTTTGTTTCTCCATCCCATTCCACACTATCCATCCATCCATCCATTTTCTACCGCTTATTCCCTTTGGAGTTGCGGGGTACACCCTGGACAAGTCGCCACCTCATCACAGGGCCAACACAGATAGACAGACAACATTCACACTCAAATTCACACACTAGCAGAGGTGGGTAGTAACGCGCTACATTTACTCTGTTACATTTACTTGAGTAACTTTTGGGATAAATTGTACTTCTACGAGTAGTTTTTATGCAACATACTTTTACTTTTACTTGAGTATATTTATAGAGAAGAAACGCTACTTTTACTCCGTTCCATTTATCTACATTCAGCTCGCTACTCGCTACTTTTTTTTATCGATCTGTTAATGTTTGTTTTGGTTAATGACAGAGCTTCAAAGTAGGATCTACGCATGCCTGCTTTTCACCAATCACACGCAGTCACTGGTGACGTTGGACCAATCAAACAGAACCAGGCGGTCACATGACCCGCCTTAAACAAGTTGAAAAACTTATTGGGGTGTTACCATTTAGTTGTTAATTGTACAGAATATGTACTGTACTGTGCAATCTACTAGTAAAAGTTTCAATCAATCAATCAAAAGTGTAAAAGAAAAAAGACACTTTTTATTTAAATAAATAAATAAATGGGTTGTACTTGTATAGCGCTTTTCTACCTTCAAGGTACTCAAAGCGCTTTGACACTACTTCCACATTTACCCATTCACACACACATTCACACACTGATGGAGGGAGCTGCCATGCAAGGCGCTAACCAGCACTCATCAGGAGCAAGGGTGAAGTGTCTTGCTCAGGACACAACGGACGTGACGAGGTTGGTTCCAGGTGGGATTTGAACCAGTGACCCTCGGGTTGCGCTCGGCCACTCTCCCACTGCGCCACGCAGTGGGAGAGTGGCCTTACTTCCTTACAACCTTACTTCCCGTCAAAAGCCTAAAGACTGATCGCACAGTTCCTGTCTTCACAATAAAAGCGCCGCTCCATCGCGCCTGCGCTAACACAATAAGAGTCTCCAAAAGCCAGCGCAAACAAACTAGCAAGCTACGGAGTTTGCCGCCAATGTATTTCTTGTAAAGGGTATGAAAACGAATATGGAAGCTGGACAAATAAGATGCCAAAAACCAACGACTTTCATGTGGTATTGGACAGAAAAGAGGAACTTTTTTTTCCCTCCATTTGAAAACGTGGACGTTATCATCAATACTGTCTGATTACAATCAATGCAAGTCATCAGAATCAGGTAATACACCAATTTATATTCTTGTCTTCATGAAAGATAGGAATCTATGTGTTAAAAATGCATGTATATTCATTAAAACACCTTTAACATGTCAACAAAAACGGCAAAATAAATAAATATACATTATATACTGTATATATAAATGTATGTATGTATATATATATATATATATATATATTATATATATATGATGTGTGTGTGAATATATGATATGTGTGTGTATAAATGATATGTGTGTGCATATATGTATATATGAGGTAGATCACCTCGACTTGGTCATTTATTAAGTAATTGATAAACGTTGAAAAACTTATTGGGGTGTTACCATTTAGTGGTCAATTGTACAGAATATGTACTGTACTGTGCAATCTACTAATACAAGTTTCAATCACTCAATCAATCAATCAAATCAATGAATGCCTACTGAGCTTATGGTGCTGTTAAGTTATTGTGGCTCAATTTGCCATTTTTTTATTTTATTTTAATCTACTATTATTTAATATATAGTATTGTTTTAGTTGCTTAAGAGATATTCCTGGCTCTGAATTTGCTCATTGCTATTTTTATGTTTTTGTGCATTTGTTGCCGTAATCAGGTTACTCATCAGTTACTCAGTACTTGAGTAGTTTTTTCACAACATACTTTTTACTTTTACTCAAGTAAATATTTGGGTGACTACTCCTTACTTTTACTTGAGTAATAAATCTCTAAAGTAACAGTACTCTTACTTGAGTACAATTTCTGGCTACTCTACCCACCTCTGCACACTAGGGCCAAGTTAGTGTTGCCAATCAACCTATCCCCAGGTGCATGTCTTTGGAAGTGGGAGGAAGCCGGAGTACCCGGAGGGAACCCACGAAGTCACGGGAAGGACATGCAAACTCCACACAGAAAGATCCCGAGCCCGGGATTGAACCTAGGACTACTCAGGACCTTTATATTGTGAGGCAGACACACTAACCCCTACACTGGGCTTTCCCATTCCACACTAGAGCATCACCAATCTTTCACATTATGCACCAATCACACTCACGGCGAGGTGCATTCGTGAACATCTAAATTCTGATTTTCAACATGACAACAGAAGCAGGTTGCTACACCAACTTCATTTTCATTTTGTACACAACTCCCACATGCATGCATGTAGGAACAACAGGCTGTAACCATTTTAGTGGTAGTCCAACATTGCCAGAATTGTGTATTATCAATGTCTGTTCAAAAATATTTTATTTTAACTGCCAGATGGTGGCGTGCATTAGGCAGACGCTCATCATGTCTCACGCCAGTGTGATGATAGTTACAGCGATATGCTATGCGCCCTTCAAATCAAATTCCAACGGAACTTTGGATAAAACTTGTGACAGTCTTTCTGCCATCACCGTGTGGGTTGCCATGACACTGGACACAAAACGCATCATAGCAGGTTTGGCTTGTGTTTATTATTTCAATAAACCTGTCCTCTTCTGGCCATCCGGTCGCGTCACTTATCAGCGCGTGGGCACTTCCTGCTTGCCGCCGCTGCACGCTTTTCGGCGTCCGGCGTTTGCGTCCGCTGCGGGGGTTCGTCATCTCTCTCTGGGTCGATCGTCGTGCTCGTGGTCTGGTTGCCGTGGTTTCCTCGCCTACCACTCTCGCGATCGTGCCCCCTTCGCCTCTCTTATAGTCTAGGAGCAGATGCGCAGATTGTGAGCAGGTGTGTGTCTTACGCACCTGACTCCGATTGCCGTTCTTGTGCCACTCCGCGTGAGTCACGCTTCTCCTCGCTGCCACATGCCCCGCCTCCTGGCCTCCATCTTGGTCCAGAACACCTCTGTCCGCCTGCTGTCGACCCGTCGGCTGCGTCTCTCCACAGTTAGTATTGCAGAGACAAACATTCTTATCATCAACTGCACATCAAGTTTAAATTAGCATCTTAAAAAGAAACATACAGGTGAGGATGGCGTCGCTAGCATGAGAGACAGCAAACAGTGGACAACAAACTCTGCTGGCGGCAGTTTACCTGCGTTCACCACAGATATCTGTAAGTTAAAACATGTATTTTTGAAATGGACAGCCACCTACTGTAGTGTTGACAACTGTGTTGCTAAATCTGGAGACTTTACAATCCTCTTGGTACCTTTTTTTTTAAAACAACTGCTCGCGACAAATCTAGCAACTTTTTCGAATGTTATTAAAGACGTTTTTGTCATGGTGCAAGTGCATGCCACGGCGCATTCCATTCCTCAGTGCGCTCCACTAAGCGCATCACTGGGCACGCCCCTGCGCGTGCCTCTCCTGCCGCGCCACGTCTCTACACGGCTGTCTTTAATCTGCAACCTACACACCTGATGCTAATGAGGCTCCACGCTTCTTAAGCCAGCGCAACCTGCGTCTCAGGGCCAGAACGTAGCCCCCTGTATGGTACAGTAAGCCTACACGTCGCCAGCTCTCTCCCCCTGTGCATTTGCTCTCTCTGTGTTTCTCCTCCTCTGTGCTCATCGTCTTGTGTCCTGTATCGTCATCCCGCAGTCTTCCTCCATTTCCTGGTTTCGAGCAGTGTGTCTCGTCTCCCCGAATTCCCTCTGGTTCACTGGCTGCCTTCCTGGACTTCGCTCAACATGCACCTTCAACAACTCCTGGTAACACTCAGTTAAACACAACACATAGTCACACCATACGTACCTGGATTTATTACAAATGTCAATTTATTATATTAATAAATACACCTAGAGCAAAAGAACGTCCCTGCCTCTGTGCCGTCTTCTTCTCCCACTGTATCATAAAAAAAAATGGTTTCTTGGTTGCTGCTGTGAGCACAGGCAGTCAGCTGGTGCAGCTGCTGTGCGAGCAGAGTGAAGACCATTTTTTTTTATAAATGGTTGATTTTTATAGGCTAGTAAGGTAAAGTTTTGTACCTGACAAGTTTCAGCTACCTTGCTTCTGCAGCCTTCATCAGAGGTGTCACGTGATGTTCGCGTGACGTCATCTATGATGTGTTATATGGATTGTTCCATCCCACCTGAAGTGGTGGAATGGCGGCGTCCCCTGGTGTGCGCCGGGGGTAGGGCGGGGCACCCCTGTCGTATGGATGTCTACCAAACGGCCGGGGTCGGCCCTGCATGACTGTGTCCCAGGTGTGGGATAGTTGACAGTCTTTGGGGCCCACTTCCTGATTTCAACCGCCTCTTTGATCCACCGATGGAATTTGTTGCTTTCCATTCTAGTGATCTTGGCTGCCTCCCAGTTCATTAGATGGTTTTCCCTCTTGCAGTGATCTGAAATGGCTGATTTCAGATTTTCCTGCGTATCTTTCATTCTCGTTGCATGGGTGAGAGTTCCAGATGTTTCCGTTTTATATTCTTTCTGGTGTTCCTTTTTTCATGTGCGTAACTGTCGACCTGTCTCTCCTATGTATGTTTTATTGCATGTTAAGCAAGGGATCTCATATATCACATCACACTTTTGGTCAGGGGGGATCTGATCCTTAGGGTGTACTAGGATTTGGTGAAGCTTGATGTGTGGCTTCACTGGTGTGCTGATGCGGTGTTTCTCATTGCTCGCTGTATGCGTTCTGTGACACTCCTGACATATGGGAGGGTGACCATGCCCAGGTTCTCAGGCCTATAACCTTTCTTCTTTTTTTCCTCCTTGTTGTTCGTCTGGACCTCTCGTTTGCCTTTGTTTATGGCCCAGTTTGGGTAGTTGCAGGCTTTGAGCGCCTGTCTTATGTGGTTCTCCTCCTTTTCTCTGTCATGGTTGTCTGTGATCAGCTTGGTACGATCGTATAGGGTGTGGAGTACTGACAGTTTGTGTGCTGTGGGGTGCTCTGACGTCTATAGTAAGTATTGATCCGTACGTGTGGGTTTTCTGTATATTGTTATCTTGATGCTTCCATCCTCAATGTGGTTGATTTTCATGTCCAGGAAAGCGATGGATCCGTGCTCTTCCTTTTCATGAGTGAACTTTATGTTTCCTGCCGAAACTTGTCAGGTACAAAACTTTACCTTACTAGCCTATATAAATCAACCATTTATAAATACACGTCAGTAGGCTAAATAAACTTCTTCAACATACACAGTGAAGACCCTCACAGGGCAGGAATTGCGGCGGTTTGCGAATGCGCAAAACATTTGCAGTCTTTGCTTTTATGGTGCATTCTATACTGAAAATCTCCACCTAGTTTGCTATATTATCGCAAAGACTTTCAAAATGTGCACTTTCTTACTGTACTCACTGTCACCAAGTTTTGAGCAAAGTATTAGGGTATTTTCTTAGGCAAATGTTATTTATGCAAGCAAATAATAACCGTTAATTAATCATGGTTAACCACAGTTCATGAGTGTAATAAATCTGATTAATTAAAAATGTTAATCACTTGACAGCCCTAGTGTGTGTGTATATATATATATATATATATATATATATATATATATATATATATATATATGTAAGGCAGTAACCTGGTAATGTATAAGACAGTACCTCTTTATGAGCACCGGATGTCGCTATTCTGTTGATTTTTACCTGTGGGTTCAGCACACCCCACCTTTTTGTCCCTCAGTGGACACCATAGTCTAGGCGCCATCTTTGACAATGTTCTTCTTTTCCACTGAAAAGGTGAGACCTGTTTTATGACTGTCTGAACACTTTATAAGATATTAGAGTTAAAAATGCCCATCCAGCGAATTTGTTGCAATACAGTGTTAGCTAAGGTGTTTACTTATATTTTGATGTGTTTTGAAGAAATGTGCAATTCCGTTTTTGTACTTAAATGTTTGATGTAAGTTGGCCAGTGTGATTAACAATTAGTAGAGTCTGAATTGAATGGGGTTGTGAAGGATGGCTTTTTACATGTTTATTCTGGTCACTGTGTTTGAACTACTGATTTGTGATTTATTGTTATTTAGCATTTGGGCATATTGAATATGAGAAAGATCTATATATTTTTGTTGACATATGTTAATGTGTTCTTTTGCATTGAGACACATTTGTAAGGACAATGTTCTTCTTTTCCACTGAAAAGCTTAATGACCAGAGCCAGAGAGGACCACTACTGTGAGCAAATAAATGCAACAAGGTATCATCCACAATCCAGAACCACTGTGTCCAGTGTCCAATCTCTCCGCACAACAACCCACCTTATAAACACTAAAAACACAACGCAGAGTCCAAGGGTGTGTCGAGAGGCAGTGACATTGTGGGTTACATCTTTGGTGCCGTGACCCGGATTGTGGTAATTCTAAGACCGAAGAGAGACTGACAGTAGCATCCCCAGACGTGCTGCTAAACTGAACTGTATCCTCTGTGAATGGATCGGTCCATGTGGTGGACTGAGCTACTACTGAGCTGTATGAGAAGATTATCCACCTTCAACATATCCTTTCAGTGCTATGAAAGTTATTTTCATTGAATGACTTTATATGGTATCCTATAAACTGAACAGCTTAATGAATTGAGAAAGAACAAAAAAAGAAAAAAAAATGCTATATTCTGTGAGAGAATATTGAAGTGACAACTATATGAGTATTATTTGTTGTCTACTTGGTTCATATGCCTTGAGTTAGACACACAGAGCTGTGTACTGACTAATTGTTTGGTTAATGTGAATTTTATGCACATATTGATATTTGTTACTATTGTTGTTGTTTTTCCTCTTTTTCTTTTTATTGTTTTCATTGCACTTCACTATACACCTACAACATACACAGACATACCACCTATTTCACTGCCCAAGCCCTTGGCCCCAGTTAAACTAACTGAAGATGTGGAGTGACTACACTGGCCTGGAGGGCACAGGCCATACAACCAGCCATGACCCTCCCCATACCACACAATTCCATATTCAGGATGAAGGAGCAACGGCTGATGCCAGTACAGTGAAGCAGCAGCAGAGTCGGCGCGGCCAAAGCATACAAACATGTTCCTCAGCTCCCCTGGCCCTCAGCAGCAGCACCAAACTCAGTACTCAGGGCAGGGCTGGCAGCTTACGCCGCCACCCCCAACTCTGTCACCGCATACCCCAGCTAATGTGTCCACATTGCCGCGCCACCAGATCGGCAGGTCAGGCTACAGACTCCCAACTCCCGCCCAAATCCAGGCTGCTCATCCTAGCCCCATGACCTACACCAGTAATTCAGATTCCACCCATGCACCCCAGCTCCCTACGCCGAATTCTCGAAACACCCAAATGAACCTTTCGACCAACCCTCCTGTCCAACACCACTCTCAGTCCCTGGCCCATAATGAGATGACCCGCCTGCAACTGGCGAAAGAGGCCCTATCCCTATGAATGTGAATTATGGAAATGTTGGTTACGCAACCCCCTCCCATGCCTCGGCTCCAGCACATCTACAGACACCTGCTGCCCACCCCCAAGCCAGTCTGTATCCCCATGCCCTCCCACAAGCTATTCATGATACAGCTTCCCCTCACACCCCTGCCCCAGTATACTTTCAGATGCCAACTCCAGATCCTCAAGCCAGAATGTACCCCACTATCCTCACACAAACCCTTGATCATGCAGCCCCTCTCCATGGCACCGCCCCAGTACATCCATGGACACCTGCTTCTGATCCCAGAGTCAACGTGTATCCTAATACACTCCCCCAATCCACACCTCTACCTCCATTCTTCGCTCCAAACAGCCGAAGCGCCAAAGCCCAACCGAGTCCTCCCGCTGCCTATGGTGGCTTCCTGCAGACTCATCAGGTTAAAAATGTCCAAATCTTCACTGGACATTCTGATAGCAAGATGCTTGTGGAGGACTGGATTCGTGACATGCAGTATCTCCTGGAGGCCATAGAGCTTCCCATGCACCTCCGCTTTTCCACAGTAGTGCGACACCTGGATGGTGAAGCCAGAAGATTGGTGTTGAACCTACCTCCCCATGACCAAACCCCTGAGAAAGCATTTGAGGAATTGAGGGCGGAATACAGTGACACATATGGCTCTCTAGATCCACTAGCCGACTTCTATGAACGAATCCAGAGGCCTCTAGAGTCTTGTTGCTCATATGTCATAGCACTGGAGGCAACACTGCGAGCTGTTGAAGACAGTGAGAGAGGAGGCAGGCCTTTCCCCGACCGTGATAGCAAACTCACCCGGCAGTTCTTAAGGGGGCTTGAAGATGAGGAGACGTATGCCCGAATTTCGCCAATGAAGCCCCGGCTATTGAGCTTCCGAGAGCTGCAACAGGAGCTCAGAGATCTAGCAAAAGAAACGAAGAAGTTCCAACCACAGCACAAGACAAAGAAAGCATATGCCCAGGTACATGGCACACCTGAGTGTGGTACTAATGAGAAGACGGAGACAACGAAACAGAACTCAGAACCGTCAGAGTTGAGAGAGATTGTACAGAAATTGGCTCTAAGCCAAGAGCAACAGATGGCCATGTTGTCTTACCTCGAATCAAGAATTTTGGTCCCACCCACTGTCCAGCCTGCTGGCTCACCCACTGTACCGCCTGCTGTCTCACGCATTGTCTCTCCTGCAGCCCCCCCACAAAGATTCCAGTCATCACCAAGGACTACAGTACAGGGCTCCAGTGTGACATGTTACCGGTGTGGGAAACTAGGACACATTGCCCGGGTCTGCAGAGCAGCTCTCCCAGATCCCAGCCTGTCCTTGGCTCAGCAACCCCAGCCTGTGACCCCTGTGGAGGGAAACACAGCTCCCTCAGCACAACATTTAAACGCCTAGAGCCCATGGTTACCGGGGCAACCATGGGTGAGCAGCAAGTGTCCCCATTACAGGTGAGCGGAACTGATGATGGAGGAGAGGATACCCCCCTAGTGGGCCCCAGGAATGAGGGGGAGGTGGAAGTCAATGGGGTAAAATGCAAGGCACTCATAGACTCTGGCTCCCAGATTACCAGTATTACTCACAACTACTGGCGCAACCACCCCACCCTTCGGGAACAAAGGCTGAAGCCTTCTAAAATACCTATAGAGGGGGCAGCCGGCCAGAATGTGCCTTACCATGGTGTCTTACACATTAACCTGAAAATGCTGGGGAGAGAGTTTGAGGCTGTGCCGGCTTTCTTGGTCCCTGATTCTAAATATCGTTCCTCTGATCCTCTGCGTGTGGGCACTAATGTCATTCGGGCCTCCAGGAGCCACCTCCAAGCATCCTATGGCCAGCAGTTCATTCACCGTGTCAAGCAAAGCCATCCAGAGTGGTACACTGCCCTGCTGGAAATTCTGAACACAGAACATAATGTAACGGATGACACAGTTGGCCCTGTTGTGTACGCTGGACGCAAAATAAGCATCCCTGGAGGGAAGGAGATGGATTTGCAGTGTAGGATCAAAGTTGGCCCACAAAGAAAGACTTACACAGCCCTCATTGAAGGCCACCCTTTCCTGCGTCTCCCCCAAGACCTATTGGTTTCCAAAGTCCCTACTGATGTAAAGAAAGGCTGCACCCCTGTTAGGGTGATGAATCTGTCTCAACATGCTATCACCATAAAGCCCCATACACATTTGGCCAATGCAGTCGTGGTGGAAAATGTTGTAGAGTTTCCTGACAAGAGGCCAGGTGAACCTGATAAGGCTGAGAGTGAAGAGGCCTGTCTGAGTTTGGATCAAGTTGTGGCAGGTGGTGGGGTGGACCTCAGTGAAGCAGCGGTAGAGAATGAGCACCAGCGGTCCCTCCTTAAAGAGCTGGAGGAGAAAAATGGAAGTGTGTTCTCCCAGCATTCCATGGACTATGGCCACACAAAAACCATAACGCATGAAATTCCCCTTGTCCATTCTACCCCTTTCCGACTGCCCTACCGCAAGATTCCCCCCTCACAGTGGCAAGATGTGAGGAAGTTGTTGATGGACATGGAGGCAACAGGGGTCATCAGGCCTAGTAAGAGCCCATATGCTTCGCCAGTAGTGATTGTAACCAAGAAAGATGGGTCACTAAGGCTTTGTGGACTACAGAAAGCTAAACTCCTACAGCACCAGAGATGCATTCCCTCTGCCCAGAATAGAGGAAGCTCTGGAGGCCCTGGGGCAAGCGAAGTACTTCTCCACCCTTGACCTCACATCTGGTTACTGGCAGGTGGAGGTGGCGGAGCACGACAAACACAAGACAGCGTTCAGTACTCCTATGGGGCTGTTTGAGGCAAACAGAATGCCTTTTGGGCTGCAAAACGCTCCGTCCACCTTCCAGCGACTGATGACCTGCTGCTTTGGAGATCTGAACTTCACTCACCTCCTCATCTACTTAGATGATCTGATCATATTCTCAAAAACCTTTGATGAGCACCTGGAGAGGTTGCAGCTGGTGTTTGATCGACTCAAGGAGCATGGCTTGAAGTTGAAACCCTCGAAGTGCCAGCTTGTGACACAAGAGGTGCAGTATTTGGGTCACTTGGTGTCCGCAGAGGGGATCAGGACAGACCCAGAGAAAATCAGCAGGGTTAAGGACTGGGTGAGGCCCACAAATAGGAAAGAAGTGCTCCAATTCTTGGGCCTAGCCGGGTATTACAGACGGTACGTGAACGGCTACTCCATGATAGCAGCACCTCTATACCGCCTCACTAGCGGTGACCCCAGAAAGAAGAAGAGGGGGCATAAGAAGAGCCCGGGTCCTGACCCACCCTTCATGTGGACTCATGAGTGTGAGGAGGCCTTTCAGACACTGAAAGAGAAGTTGACAACTGCTCCAGTGCTGGGGTATCCAGATTTCAGCCGGCCCTTTCTATTCAAACTGATGCGTCAGGAGAGGGCCTTGGCGCTGTCTTGGTGCAGGTCCAGAGTGGAGTCGAGAGAGTCATAGCCTACTCCAGCCGTGGCTTGAGTCCAACAGAGACCCGATATCCTGCACTTGAGTTCCTCGCTCTGAAGTGGGCAGTGACAGATAAGTTCTACGACCATCTCTATGGGCGTAGATTCTCAGTCCAGACAGACAACAACCCTCTCAAGTATGTGATGTCCTCAGCTAAGCTGGATGCTACAGGACAGCGGTGGGTGTCTCGACTGTCGGCGTTCGACTTTGACATCCAGTATAGAAGAGGAAAGAGTAACGCAAATGCTGACGCACTCTCCCGTATGTCCAACCAGGAGGTCACGCAAGTCTTACACACCTGTCCCCAGCGGGTGAGGGCCAGTAACTTAGGCCATGAAGAGAACCGGCCCACCCATGGACAAGAGAGCCATGGACAGGAGAGCTCCCCGGATGTGAACAATACTGCCCCAGAGGAACCTGACATCCAAGAACCTCTATCACACAAGCCCAGTGAGCCCTATATGGATGTGGGAACAGAGTCATTACCTGCCATGACAAAACAGGAGATCCGTGCAGCCCAGAAGGAAGATCCTGCCGTCGGCCCTGTCCTGCACTCTAAAAGCCTGAACCAGAAGCCAAGTCGCAGTGAGAGGATCAGTGGTGGTGGGCAAGTGTGCCTTCTCTTAAAGGAGTGGAGGAGGTTAGTGATACGAGACGGTATCATGTACCGCCGTGTACGAGATGGTCAAAGGGAAGTAGTAGAGCAGCTGGTACTGCCAGAGCGGCTGCGCGCATCCGTCAAGACTGCTCTGCATGATGACTCAGGGCATTTAGGATTTGAGAGGACCTTGCAGATGATAAGGGAGAGATTCTACTGGCCAAGAATGTTCCAGGAAATCAAGACTTGGTGTGAACAGTGTCAGAGGTGCTGCCTCAGAAAGACCCCAACTGCAGGCCTCAGGGCTCCCCTGGTCAGTATTCACACCAGTGCCCCCATGGAGCTGGTGTGTGTGGACTTTTTGACACTGGAGAAGTCAAAAGGTGGCATTGAAAATGTGCTCGTTGTTACTGACCACTTCTCACGATACACCCAGGCCTATCCCACTAAAGACCAGAAAGCCAACACAGTTGCGAAGGTACTGTGGAAAAACTTCTTCTGCCGGTTTGGTTTTTGTGAGAAATTGCTGTCTATCTGTGTTGGCCCTGTGATGAGGTGGCGACTTGTCCAGGGTGTACCCTGCCTTCCGCCCGATTGTAGCTGAGATAGGCGCCAGCGCCCCCCGCGACCCCGAAAGGGAATAAGCGGTAGAAAATGGATGGATGGATGTTGGCAGACCAAGGACGCAATTTTGAAAGTGCTATCGTGAAGGAACTGTGCAAGTGTACGGGCATCACTAAGACCCACACCACCCCCTACCACCCACAGGGCAATGGGGGCACGGAAAGGTTCAACCGGACCCTCATGGACATGCTGGGGACACTAGAGCCTCACTTGAAACCCCGCTGGCATGAGCACTTGGATGCAATGACGCATGCCTACAATTGCACACGTCACGACTCGACTGGTTATGCACCATACTACCTGATGTTCGGTAGGCACCCCCAGCTCCCAGTCGACCTGGTCTTTGGTCTTCCTTCCACCAATGAGCAAGGAGGATATAGTGAGTACGTCCAAACTCTACATGACAGTCTGTCACAAGCCTATGCCCTGGCTAATCAGGCTTCTCACCATGCGAAAGATCAGCAGAAAAAATACTATGACCGAAAAGCAAAGAGTCAAGTCTTCAGTGCAGGGGACCGAGTCCTGGTCAAAAAGTGTCATGTGGAAGGACGGCAGAAACTGGGAGACAAGTGGGAGTCTCGTCCATACATTGTGGTAAAGAAGCAACCCAATATACCGGTGTATGTAGTTCGACCAGAAGATGGTGAACCAGAGAGAGTGGTCCACCGCAACCTCCTTACACAGTGTATGTTTCTGCCAGTGGAACAGGCCGGTGAAGTGATGACAAATGATGTGGAGTCAGATGTGGAAGAGGATCACGAGGGAGTGGATACAGAGGAAATGGAGGAGCAAGATAGAGGAGAGACAGAGGAAGATATTGAAGAGGAATGTGAGATGGATGATACAGAGACAGTAAACGGACAGGTTGAACACACAGGGATGGAGGAATTGGATGTGGAGGCTGGGCAAATAAGTGATAAAGAAGAGGAAGCCACACCTCTCAGTTGTGCCGAAGCACCTCCCGAGGGTGTGGCTCCAAGAAGGAACCCGTCGAGAAATCGACAGCCCCCAAAGAGGCTATGCCTTGAGTCGCAAGTTCTGAGATCGGATGAAGAACAACAGAAGATAGAGAGAGGCAAGAAGTTGTGGCAAAGGGCCAAAGCAAGAGGACCAGAAGGGCATGTTTAACACACACACACACACACGGTATAGCTCGGTTGGTAGAGTGGCCGTGCCAGCAACTTGAGGGTTGCAGGTTCGATTCCCGCTTGTGCCATCCTAGTTATGGCCGTTGTGTCCTTGGGCAAGACACTTTACCCAGCTGCTCCCAGTGCCACCCACACTGGTTTAAATATAACTTAGATATTGGGTTTCACTGTGTAAAGCGCTTTGAGTCACTAGAGAAAAGCGCTATATAAATATAATTCACTTCACTTCACTTCACACACACACACACACACACACACACACACACACACACACACACACACACACACACACACACACACACACACACTCACTCACTTTTGGTTAAAGAGTGGAGTTTTTACTTTTTGTTTACGTTTGATCTGATGGCAGGGACGCCATCAAATAAAGAAGGGGTAGATGTAAGGCAGTAGCCTGGTAATGTATAAGACAGTACCTCTTTATGAGCACTGGATGTCGCTATTCTGTTGATTTTTACCTGTGGGTTCAGCAAACCTCACCTTTTTGTCCCTCAGTGGACACCATAGTCTAGGCGCCATCTTTGACAATGTTCTTCTTTTCCACTGAAAAGGTGAGACCTGTTTTATGACTGTCTGAACACTTTATAAGATATTAGAGTTAAAAATGCCCATCCAGCGAATTTGTTGCAATACAGTGTTAGCTAAGGTGTTTACTTACATTTTGATGTGTTTTGAAGAAATGTGCAATTCCGTTTTTGTACTTAAATGTTTGATGTAAGTTGGCCAGTGTGATTAACAATTAGTAGAGTCTGAATTGAATGGGGTTGTGAAGGATGGCTTTTTACATGTTTATTCTGGTCACTGTGTTTGAACTACTGATTTGTGATTTATTGTTATTTAGCATTTGGGCATATTGAATATGAGAAAGATTTATATATTTTTGTTGACATATGTTAATGTGTTCTTTTGCATTGAGACACATTTGTAAGGACAATGTTCTTCTTTTCCACTGAAAAGCTTAATGACCAGAGCCAGAGAGGACCACTACTGTGAGCAAATAAATGCAACAAGGTCTCATCCACAATCCAGAACCACTGTGTCCAGTGTCCAATCTCTCCGCACAACAACCCACCTTATAAACACTAAAAACACAACGCAGAGTCCAAGGGTGTGTCGAGAGGCAGTGACATTGTGGGTTACATATATATGAAATTAAATATTCTGGGTCTAGTATTGCCATCTAATAGATGTAAAGTGACCCTTAAGGTGCAATATAATAATGAACACAATATAATTATGGAAAATAGATTAAAGTTAAGTTAAAGTACCAATGATTGTCACACACACACTATGTGTGGTGAAATTTGTCCTCTGCATTCGACCCATCCCCTTGATCACCCCCTGGGAAGTGAGGGGAGCAGTGAGCAGCAGCGGTGCCGCGCCTGGGAATCAATTATGGTGATTTAACCCCCAATTCCAACCCTTGATGCTGAGTGCCATGCAGGGAGGCAATGGGTCCTATTTTTATAGTCTTTGGTATGACTCGGCCGGGATTTGAACTCACAACCTACCGATCACAGGGAAGACACTCTAACCACTAGGCCACTGAGTACTGCTACTTGATATCAAATTATTGAAAATCAACTTCAGAACTCAATTACAATAAATGTGATTTAATGCTTGCTTGAAAAAGTCGGTATTTGGAGTATCCGTGAATGCACTGTGGTGGGTGAGAGTTTCACACGCTGGCTGTTTTTGAGATTTCAGACGAAAGATGGAGCTAAGTGCTGAACTTGGGTATATTGACAATATTGAGATGGCTATTTGCAGTTGATTGAGTTAATCGCACATTCAGCTGGTAAAAACATCTCAATCAATGGAACCAAGAAGTAAAGCCTTAGAAGACACAGAGGAATGCAGCTTTCCTTCCATGCAACAGAGGAAAAATACCTGCCATGCGTTGAGTGTGCTTATGTATTCCTTATAAACAGTTGTTTGTAGGGGAAGGACTTCTTTGAAATGTCTCTTTGCAGTTTTTTTTTTTTTTAGCAAAACCTGCGATGCATACAGTCCATTTTAGTATGTTGGTTATGATCGCACACAGGAGAATTGAGGTTTTTTTTTCAGCTTCACCTCATCGTTCATAAAGTGAAGTGAAGGATAGTTCTGTATACGCTTCCTGCTAATGATCATCTCTTCAGTTTTACTGTCATCAAATGTGATGCACCGCAGCCCACTTTTAAATTGTACATAAGTCTTGCTGTAGGCTCTCTGTACGGATGTCTCTGAGGCTTGGCTTTTTTTAATGATGACATGAAGAGTTCAGTCATCCACAAACAAGTGGAGATCATCCTCCAAATGAGGCGCAGGGTCATCAATATGCATCAGGAAGAGGAGTGGGCCGAGCATACTTACCCGGAGAACACCAGCAGATGCTGAAGAAGTGAAACTATCAGATGCGACGGACTGATGTCTGTCAGGAAAGATGATATCCAACCATGTAAGGTTGCACAGTATACCGGTAGTAATAAAATACCATTGTACTCATAAATTCAAATCTGTACTTTACTGCCTTTAAAAAATACCGGTACTTTGCTTAGCCATCCGCATGCTGCCGCACGGCGGTGACTTACAGAACCGAGGCGCAGGATGCTGATTGTGTCAAAACACACACAGAGCACATAACCAAGCAGATACAACGTGAAAATGAAGAATGGCAAAAAAATTAAATTCTTGTGGTTAATAAAGAGGGTGCATGAAGCGCAATATGGGGGTATTTTGCCTTCAAAACTATCGATAAAGGTGACACTTTAAACGCAGAATGGCCGCGCTGCAAGTGGTGCTTTAAACCATCCCCCCATCCATCCATTTTCTACCGCGTATTCCCTTTGGGGTCGCGGGAGGCGCTGGAGCCTATCTCAGTAACAATCGGGCGGAAGGCGGTGTACAGCCTGGACAAGTCGCCACCTCATCACAGGGCCAACACAAACAGACTGTAGCAAGATCCTGCTTGTTCTTCTGGGAGCACAGGGAAGGAGCAGCACACTCGAAGCAGGTTTACACTTTTTATTTACTGTTCGTTAACACAAATGTCAGTTTTGGCTTTTCTGCCCGTACTTGCAATCCACAAGGTTCGTTTTAGTTATTTCTTCACTTCGGCTTTTCAGTCGATCGTCCTCCGCTCCGCGTGTGTCCTCTCCTTTCCCTCAAGATTTTCCGCGCCGCTAATAAAAGAACAGGTGATTAGATAACTCCTTCCAGCTGAGCTCATCTACTCACCTGTCAGCTGCTTCATGGCCGATCGCTGCACACACCCCGCCCGCAGGGAACGCGTGGACCACGCCCCTGCCACATGCCTCCACCGTAGGACTCAGGCCGGACACCCGTCTGGCCGCGCCCACTCCTCTGGGCGAGAGAGGAAGTCGACCACGGCCATCTGCGTGCCCGGCCTGTGGACCACCCGGAAGTTGTAGGGCTGTAATGCCAGGTACCACCGGGTGATCCGCGCATTGGCGTCCTTCATGCGGTGGAGCCATTGTAGTGGTTTGTGGTCTGAGCAGAGACTGAAGGCGCGCCCCAGCAGGTAGTAGCGGAGGGCCCCCACCGCCCACCGGATGGCGAGGCACTCCCTCTCCACTGTGCTGTACCTTGCCTCCCGGTCCGAGAGCTTCCGGCTGATGTACAGTACGGGGCGGGCGGCGCCCTCCACCCGCTGTGACAGTACCGCCCCCAGTCCCCGGCTCGACGCGTCCGCCTGCAGACAAAAAGGGATGTTAAAATTTGGCATGTGCAGTACCGGCTCCTCACAGAGTGCTGCTTTTACCTTCTCAAATGCCCGCTGGCACTGCTCCGTCCACTGGACCAGTTCTGGAGAACCCTTTCGGGTGAGGTCAGTCAGTGGGCTGGTCCATTCCGCGAACTGGGGAATGAACCGGCCGTAATAGCCTGCCAATCCCAAAAACTGCCTCACCTCTTTTTTCGTCTTGGGAGGTGGACAGGCCGCGATGGCCGCCGTTTTGTCCACCTGGGGCCGCACCTGTCCCCCCCCAAGTGGTACCCCAGAGACTGTACCTCCCTCCGGCCAATGGCACACTTCGCCGGGTTGGCGGTGAGCCCCGCCCGCCTCAGGGACTCGACCACCGCCCCCACCCGCCGCATGTGCTGTTCCCAGCTGCTACTCTGGATGATTACGTCATCCAGGTAGGCAGCCGCGTATGCCGCATGAAGTCGCAGCACTCGGTCCATGAGGCGCTGGAACGTGGCCGGCGCACCAAACAAGCCAAACGGAAGTGTCACGAATTGGTACAAACCTTCCGGAGTAGCAAAGGCCGTTTTTTCTCGGGACTCTGGAGACAAGGGAATCTGCCAGTAGCCCTTCTTCAAATCCAGTGTCGTGAAAAAACGAGCAGTGCCCAGCCGATCTAGGAGCTCGTCGACCCGAGGCATTGGGTATGCGTCAAAACGTGAAATGTCATTCACCCTGCGGTAATCCACACAGAACCGCACAGTTCCATCCTTCTTCCCTACTAAGACAATGGGACTGCACCATAAGCTGTGGGATTCTTCTAACACCCCCAACTCAAGCATAGTTTTTAATTCTTCCCGAACCACTTTACGCTTGTGTTCGGGCAGCCGATGTGGCCGAGACCGCACCGTAACCCCCGGGCTGGTCTCTATGTGATGTCGGACAAGATCCGTGCACCTGGGCCGAGAGGAGAACACATCTGAGTAGCGCCGCTGTAATTCAGCCACCTCCGCTCTCTGCGCCAATGTGATCTAGTCATCACAGGGAAGCTGAGGGGTTGGGCCGGAGCGCGGGCTCTCTGGCCCCAACTCCTCCCCCCCCCCTACTGTTACCATGGCGACAGGCTCGGCCTCTCTCCATGCCTTCAGCAGGTTCAAATGGTATACATGGGTGTCTCTGCGTCGGTCCGAGCGCCGGACCTCATTATCGACATCCCCCACTTGCCGTGTGACCTCAAAGGGTCCTTGCCACTTTGCAAGTAATTTGGAGCTTGACGTTGGAAGCAACACAAGCACTTTTTCTCCCGGTGAAAATTTACACAGTTGGGCCTGCTTATTATACGAGCGCTGTTGACGCTCTTGGGCAAGGCGCAAATTCTCACGTGACAAGTGCCCCACCTTGTGGAGTTTTGCCCGCATGTCCAAGACTTATTGAATCTCATTTTTGCTGGAGCTTGAACCGTCCTCCCAGCTTTCTTTAATGACGTCCAATACTCCGCGGGGCCTTCGGCCGTACAGCAACTCGAACGGTGCAAAACCGAGGGAGGTCTGAAGTACCTCCCGCATCGCAAACATTAGGGGTTCCAACCATTTATCCCAATTTTGTTCGTCCTCGTGCATAAATTTACGGATCATGGTTTTCAGCGTTTTATTAAACCTCTCCACCAGCCCGTCCATTTGTGGGTGGTATACGCTGGTGCGGATGGCCTTAATCCACAGTAATCTGTAAAGTTCCTTTATCGTGCGTGACATAAAGGACGTGCCCTGGTCCGTCAAAATCTCTTTCGGGATTCCGACGTGGGAAATGACCGTGAAGAGTGCTTGCGCCACACTCTTGGCGGAGATGGAGCCCAGCGGCACTTATTCGGGATACCGCGTTGCGTAATCCACCAGAACTAACACAAAGCGGTATCCCCGTGTGGTCGGGTTAAATGGTCCGATGAGGTCCATCCCAATTCTTTCGGACGGGACCTCCATGAGTGGTAATGGGCGTAAAGGCGCCTTTGGGGTGGCTGCGGGGTTCACCCGCTGGCAGTCCGGATAGGCCGCGCACCATCGGCGTATGCCTGCCCGGAGGCCCGGCCAATAGAATCGGACCATGACCTGATTAAGTGTTTTATCATATCCTAAATGGCCAGCCATGGGATTGAAATGTGCCGCCTGGAAAACCATTTCCCGGCGGCATTTTGGCACCAACAATTGGGTGTATTCTTCCCCGGTTTGCGTGTCACGGCCCACTCGATACAGTCTATCCCTAATAATGGAAAAATGGGGGAATACCCACGCTTTCCCCGGGCACACCAGCCGACCGTCCACAAAATCGACCTGATCCCAGGCCTCGCGCAAAGTTTCATCACGGGCCTGCTCGAGGGGAAAATCCTCCGTATGTTGCCTTCGGGGGACCGGGGGGGCCTCCCGCGAAGCCCCCACCGGTTCCCGCTCGGCATTCCCGGATGAAACCGCGTCGCCGCTGAGAACTGCGCGGATACTCCCCTTGCCTACTGTCCGTGAACGCACCCCCACACAATGTGTCACCAATTGATTGAATCCCGGCCAATTTGTTCCCAAAATTATAGGGTGCGCAAGTTGCGAGCTTACTGCAACCTTCACTTTATGCTTTTGGGTTTCATATATAATTTCCACTGGCACAATTGGATATTCGTGTAAATCCCCATGCACACACTTGATTCTTATCCGTGTTGCATGCCTCAACGCTCCGGGACGAACCAGGTTCGGGTGGGTCATGGACTGCCTGCAGCCCGAATCCACCATTGCCCGGTATGTACTCCCTTGTATCCTTACCAGTACGCAGTACGTCTCTCCTTGATCGGGGCGGGTGCTGGAGGCCCGACAACCTGCAACACCTTCCCCACCTCCATCACGGCGCACTCTTGGCATACGTGTTCAGGTTGTCCGCAACCCCAGCACACCGGCCCTAGCCCCTGAGGTGCACTCTGTGAGGGAAGCCCCCTGTTAGCAGCGCTGGGACCCTGGAATACACGGAAAGACATCTCATTATCACCCCGTGTTACCCCCGTGACGTGTGTGTGTGTGTGTTGTGTTGTTGACTGTTAAGGTGAAAAACCTGCTCGTTGGCCCCCGGTAGTCCGGCCATGGGTCTTGTTGGGTTGATGGATTTCCTGTTCCCCGCCCCCCACAACGGGGCGAGCCGTCGCCGGGAGTCCGGGGGGAGTTTTTCGGTCGATGTCGTCGCAGTTTCTCAGTGGACCGCCAGGTAATCCTCCGCCTTCACGTCAGGCGGGGTGTGGTACCGTACCCATGCGGATGTTCTCGCCGGGATGCCGTCAAGGAACTGCTCCAGGACGATCGCCTCCAGCATCCCTTGGTCCTGCCCGTTGGGCTGAAGCCATCGGATCGCTGCATCCCTCAGTCGATGGGAGAACACGAACGGCCGACCCTCCGGCTCCAATTTCATGGCCCAGAATTGTCGGCGGTGGTCTTCGGGGCTGCTGCCTACTTTGTCCAGGATGGCGTGCCTTTGGTTGATGTAGTGCGCGCGGGCCGATGCTGGGAGACTCAACGCCGCCCGCTGCGCCTCCCCCACCAAGAGTGGCAGCAGCCGCGCGCCCCATTCTTCCTCCGACCAATTGCTCGTGGTCGCCGTGGCCTCGAAGACTTCCAAAAACGTTTGTGGGTCCTCCCCCTCCACCATGCGCTTCATGGCAGATGACCCACCCGCTGTCTCCGCTCGGCCCATCAATGCCTGCAGCACTTTGGTCTGCTGTCGGCTCGCCACAGACACTTCCGACAGGACTTGGCCCAGCGCTTCCAGGGGGGTTGGTGCCGACATCTTCGTGATCTGTTGGGTGCCACTGTAGCAAGATCCTGCGTGTTCTTCTGGGAGCACAGGGAAGGAGCAGCACACTCGAAGCAGGTTTACACTTTTTAATTACTGTTCCTTCACACAAATGTCAGTTTTGGCTTTTCGGCCCGTACTTGCAATCCAAAATGTTCGTTTTAGTTATTTCTTCATTTGGTGGGCGTGGCCTGCGCACCTGCAGGGAAGCGGGGTGTGGCAGGGCCGGCTTCGAGGTTGGCGAGAGGTGAGCAGCTGAAAGTGGTCATCTAATCACCTGTCGTTCTGTTAAAAGGCAGCAGTCTGAAATGACAAGGGGTTGGAGTTGGAACAGACGGCAAAAGTGACAGAGACAATTGCCGGGAAACACGCAAAGGACATTGTGCTAAAGCAGATGAAAGACAACTTTGTTGAAAAATAAAAGAAGAGTCAAACCTGATTAGCGATGTCTGTCCTCCATGACCAACGCAACCCACATGATGAGGGCAGGAAACCTTCCACAGTGGTGCCCGAAGTGGGTGGATCATTGGAGGCGAGGGAGGACGATTTCCTCCGTGCGTTGGTCGGCGAGTGCACAGAATGGGTGGCAATCAGCAAAGAAAATTGTCAGCTCATGAAGGCGCTGGTGGACAAGATGAAGGGAGGCGGCGAGGTGTCTGTGGACCAGCAGGGCGAGCTGACAGCTGGAGAGTGGGAGGAAACACTGATGACGGCTGCGGGACCCACCTCGGCGCCCCGCCGTCGTCTCGCCCCGCGATGGGGGGAGGGTCGAAAGGACCGAATCCCCCGGTCAAGATGAGGAACAGGGCGGTGCTGCACCGGACGAGAGGCACCGCCAAAGAACATGGACGCTGGGTCCGGTCCTTTCGTCGGGGGAAGGAGGACCGGCCATTCGCCTTTTTCCAGCGGCTTCAGAAGGCAGCGACGCGCTGGCTGCAGCCAGGAGAGTGAGATGGCCCACTGCCGGACCAATACATCCGGTAGCAGCTCCGAGAGGCGATCCCCGAAGGACGACCGATTGGGGCCGGTACCACCGGCCACTGGACCACGCAACTGCGGGGACCCTCGTTGAGGACCACCTGGCCATCCACCACGAGAGACAACCCGCACCGAGGGCGCACGGACGGAGCGCACAGAAAAAAAATAAAAAAGGAGAGAGCAGTACATATTCCCCGCCTTAAACCACATGACTCGCCGTATGTTCTTTCCCTGCAGGTCCGGACTGCTGTCCCCGGAACATATCCCACGCAGACGGCCCCTCAAACGCTTGGGCAGGCGTGCTGGAGGCGTGCTGGAGACGTGGGCGGACCGGTCGCGCGCGTCAGGAATCCTCAGCAGGTGGAGGTGGGGCGCGTGGCCGTGGCGGCCGGCCCTTCAGTGCCCTCCCCCGACCCGGGTGAGACGTACGGTATCAAGGTAATAATAATAATAATAATAATAATGGATTAGATTTATATCGTGCTTTTCTATTGTTAGATACTCAAAGCGCTCACAGAGAAGTGGGAACCCATCATTCATTCACACCTGGTGGTGGTAAGCTACATCTGTAGCCACAGCTGCCCTGGGGTAGACTGACGGAAGCGTGGCTGCCAGTTTGCGCCTACGGCCCCCTCCGACCACCATTCATCATTCATCATTCATTCACCAGTGTGAGCGGCACCAGAGGCAGAGGGTGAAGTGTCCTGCCCAAGGACACAACGGCAACGACTTTGATGTCAATAGGTGGGAAGCGAACCTGCAACCCTCAGGTTTCTGGCACGGCCGCTCTACCCACTACGCCATGCCGCCCCTAATGATACAAGGGAGTACATACCAGGCGATGGTGGATTCGGGCTGTGGGCAGACCATGATCCACCAGAACCTGGTTCGACGCGAGGCTTTGAGGAATGCAACACGGCTAAAAATCAGGTGTGTTCATGGGGATGTGCACGAGTACCCGATGGTGCCAGTAGAAATTTGGTACGAGGGCCAAAAGCATAGGGTAGAGGTACCTGTAAGTACGCACCTCTCGCACCCCGTAATTTTGGGCACAAATTGTCCGGGGTTTAGGCGCTTACTGACACAATGCGTAGGGGTGCGTTCACGGACAGTAGGAAAAGGGAGTATCCGCGCAATTTTCAGTGGCGAGGCGGGGCCATCCGACACTGCCGAGCGGGATCCGGTGGGGGCTTCGCGGGAAACCTCCCCGGCCCCCTATTGGCATCCTACGGAGGATTTTCCCCTCGAGCAGTCTCGAGACGAAACTTTGCACACGGCCTGGGACCAAGTTGATTACATTGACGGTCAGCCGATGCGCCCGGGAACAGCACGGGTATTCCCTCACTTCTCCATTATAAGAGATAGATTATACCGAGTGACCCGTGACACTCAAACAGGAGAGGAAATCACCAAGTTGTTGGTGCCGAAACGCCGCCGGGAAATGGTTTTCCAGGCGGCGCATATTAATCTTATGGCTGGACATTTGGGGTATGATAAAACACTCAATCGGGTCATGGTCCGGTTCTATTGGCCGGGCATCCGGGCAGACGTGCGCCTCTGGTGCGCTGCCTGTCTGGAATGCCAGCTGGTGAACCCAGCGGCCACCCCGAAGGCCCCTTTGCGCCCATTGCCGCTCATGGAGGTCCCATTCGACAGAATTGGGATGGACCTCATCCGACCATTTCACCCGAGCTCACGGGTGTATCGCTTTGTGTTAGTCCTAGTGGATTACGCAACGCGCTACCCCGAAGCAGTGCTGCTGTGCTCCATCTCTGCAAAGACTGTGGCGCAAGCACTATTTCAGGTAATTTCCCGGGTTGGAATCCCGAAAGAGATTTTGACTGACCAGGGCACGTCCTTTATGTCACGCACGATAAAGGAACTGTACGGATTATTGGGAATTAAAGCCATCCGCACCAGTGTGTACCACCTACAAACGGATGGGCTGGTGGAGCGATTAAACAAAACGCTAAAAACCATGATCCGTAAGTTTACGCACAAGGACAGACCAAATTGGGATAAATGGCTGGATCCCCTCATGTTTGCGATGCGGGAGGTACCCCAATCCTCTACTGGCTTTACGCCTTTCGAGCTGTTATACGGCAGGAAACCACGCGGAGTGTTGGACGTAATTAAAGAAAGTTGGGAGGAAGGTCCAAGCTCCAGCAAAAACGAAGTGCAGTACGTTCTGGACATGCGAGCAAAACTCCACACGGTGGCGCACTTATCACGTGAGAATTTGCTCCGTGCCCAGGAACGACAACAGTGCACGTACAACAGGGGGACCAAGCTAAGAAAATTTTCAACGGGAGAAAAAGTCCTTGTATTACTCCCAACTTCCAGCTCAAAATTACTTGCAAAGTGGCAAGGACCCTTTGAGGTCACACGGCAAGTGGGTGATGTGGATTACGAGGTTCGACGCTCGAACCGGGGCGGAGACACGCAAATCTACTATCTTAACCTGTTGAAGGCATGGAGGGAGCCCGAGCCTGTCTCCCTGGTAATGGTAGTGAGAGAGGAGGAGGAGTTGGGACCAGAGATCCCGCACTCTGTCCCTCCTTCTCCTCTCCCCTGTGATAACCAGCTCACGTTAGCGCAGAAGGCGGATGTTGCTAAACTGCAGCAGCGCTTCTCTGACGTGTTCTCCCCTCGGCCTGGCCGCACAAATCTCATCCAGCATCATATCGAGACCAGCCCGGGTGTTACGGTGCGCTCTCGGCCATACAGGCTCCCCGAGCACAAACGTAAAATAGTTCGGGAGGAATTAAAATCCATGCTGGAATTGGGAGTAATAGAAGAATCCCACAGTGCCTGGTGTAGCCCCATAGTTCTTGTAGGGAAGAAAGATGGGTTCTGTGTGGATTAACGCAAGTTGAATGAAGTATCACGATTTGATGCGTACCCAATGCCTCGGGTCGACGAGCTCCTAGATCGGCTGGGCACTGCTCGTTTTTTCACGACACTGGATTTAACCAAAGGCTACCGGCAGATTCCCTGCCTTTTCCACTCCGGAAGGTTTGTACCAATTTGTCGCAATCCCGTTTGGCTTGTTCGGTGCGCCTGCCACGTTCCAGCGCCTCATGGACCGGGTACTGCAACCCCACGCTATATACGCGGCCGCCTACCTGGATGATGTCATCGTCCAGAGTAGCGGCTGGGAACAACACATGCAGCGGGTGGGGGCAGTGCTCGAGTCCCTGAGGCGGGCGGGGCTCACCGCCAACCCGGCGAAGTGTGCAGTTGGCCGGAGGGAAGTACAGTATTTGGCGTACCACTTGGGAGGGGGGCAGGTGCGCCCGCAGGTAGATAAAACAGCGGCGATTGCGGTCTGCCCAACCCCCAAGACGAAAAAAGAGGTGAGGCAGTTTTTGGGTCTGGCGGGGTACTACCGGAGGTTTATCCCCCGGTTTGCGGACCTGACCAGCCCAATAACTGACCTCACCCGAAAGGGCGCCCCAGATCTGGTCCAGTGGACGGAGCGGTGCCAGCAGGCGTTTGAGAGGGTTAAGTTGCTCGACTTGTTGCCAATTGCCCATGTAGCATAAACTAATGCAAGTGAAATGACAAGATATTGTAACAAACTTGTACAATGTATGTTTTATCTTTAACAATGTGTGTTTTACCTGCTACATGTCTTATATTTGTAGTTTTAACCATAGTAGTGTTTTTAGCATTTAATAATGAATGGCAGACATAAATCATAAGGCACTAAATATAATGTCAGTAAAGCTATCTATTCTATTCTAACCTAATCCTATATTATTGCAGTCTATATGTATTATTTAAAAATGTTCTTTAAATGCAATAAGAAACATGTTTAATGTTTCATATGATTTTCTAGTAATTAAATTTTTTGTGGTCCCCTTTATTTTGAAAAGTATCGACATATATCGAAACACAATTTGGTACCGGGAACAAAATATTGGTATTGGAACAACCCAACAACCATGTAGATCACCTTGTTTACCAAATTCAGTTCAGTTTTGACATACACAATTAAAACGCTTTCTTTATATGCGAGGCAAGAACTTTTCAAATTTTATCGTGTTGTGAGCATTGTTGCACCCCTAAGAAAGCATGCCAATTGTAGATTGCTTCCCACAGAATCTGTAGTGATTGTCACACCGAATTTGAAGTTTGTAGGGGTTTGCAAATGTGGTCTCGAACTGTATTGTGCTTTTTTTGTATTCTTAGTCCAATATGGCTCTTTCAACATTTTGGGTTGCCGACCCCTGACTCAGGGCGTAGAGAGCTCGTGCCCCCTCGGCAGCCATCTAGGCTTGCAAACAGCCCCTTTAACGCAATAAAGCACTACATAGCATTTTTGTTGCGCCTCGGTGTCTTCTAATCATTTTGTGGCGTGTGACTTCATTGCTGACTGTTTAAGTTATCTTCAAGGACAGCAGAGGACAGGAGAAAAGAGGGAAGATACGGTGGGAGTGCTCATGTTGACAGGAGGACAAATGACAGCGATCGCTACATGTATCTGAGAGCGTTGTGCACTTTGACCCACAGCAGGAGGACTGATTCATCAAACAGGCGGACAGATGTTATCGTGAGTGGGAGACACGGGTGACAAATGACGGCATAGAATACAGGATGTGGGTGGGAGATGGAGCCAAATAGTGACGCTTTGGTCAAGGAAGGGAAGTGACCCGAGTAAAATCGAGGGGGAAAACTGTAAGAATGCTCAGGGACACAAAGTTAGGACATGTCCAAACAAACTGGACAAACAATCATGGACTCTTAACTTCTGAAGCATGAATTACACAAGGGGAGATGTTGTCTTTCGATCAGTCTATACTATTTAAGATGATCAGAAAAGAAAGCAATTATTGTGCAGACTGAATCCTTCACGTAAGCTATTGTTGTTAGAGACCACTTATGTTGGGGTCAAGTAGGGAACTTATATTGCAGATCCAGCGGATGAAGCTAAGCCATTCCTCACTGTGAAGAAAGAAGCAGTCGGTGTGGCAGGTGCTTGACACTGCCATAGTTCTACAATGAGGCTCAGCTACTGTAAAATATGGGAAATATCCTGATTTAGAAAACAGTGATACCTCAACTTACAAACACATTGTGTTCTATGACTAACTCATAACTCCAAACACCCAGTGGTGGGCCGTGCGTTTCCTACCTAGGCTTTCAGTGACTTAAATGATTACCTCTCAAAATACCGTAATTGATGTCACCACATGACCATTGCTGGAGATATACTATGCAGGAGTATATTTTCGCCCTACTGGGTATTGAATCACCACCAATAGTGGACAAAACTGGCTATTTTCTGGTGCATTTAAAAATCAATAAATCCGCATCAGTTATTAAAACATATCTTATGTGGTACTGTCAAAATTAAAAGAGTGAAAAAACATATTAAACGTGAAAAAAATTAAGAACTCAAATATTTGAACTCACAATTTGTAGAACCACTTCCACGCTGTTTAGCCCTTCGTAGTCGTTTGATTCAAGTGGAAATGGCGGGCATTTCCCTATTTTATCGCCGATATGGTCCCAAGATGTAGTTTCTCTTTAAATATCCTTCTTGAAAATGGCCTTGCAAAAGTATATCTGCCACCTAATCAACGTTTTGTTCTCCTTCTTTGTAGGTCAAAACGTCCCGCTTCCTGCTAAATTGTAACTTGTGATTGGATACTCAATTTGGAATGACAAGTGAGTATCCAATCACAGTGTCGTTAACATCAGGCTACCTAGAGAGGCTACTGTCACCAACCTGTGATCTAATTGGCTATCTCAACTGTCTACCAACTGTCTACCAACAGTATGTGTTCTCAAATTCATCCGCTAACAGTCCCGGTGAGTATCCAATCACAAGACGCGTAAATATCACATTCAATCTTTGGCCAGCTGCAAGGCCTTACTGACAACAACTCATGATCTGATTGGCTATCGCAACTGTCCATCAAATGTTTGTGCCTGTTCACTTACAGTGCACAGACGCCTGAATTGTTGATTTTGAAGGCCCCAGGCAGATTTTGTACAGCAAGGCAACATAAGCCAGCTGAATCCTGATTGGATACAAACTCTTACCTAAAAACAACGGCACTAGAACGAGCATAATAAGACATGAAGAGAATATGAATACTTTTAGATATTTAGGGAAAGTAAATTGAAAAAATACAAACACCCATACCTCGAATCAGCCCTTGCAATTAAAATTAATTAAAAATCAATTTAATCTGTGCTTGGCCCTCCAAAAACACCACAATTTTAACATACAACAAAATTAAAAATAAACTTTTACAAACCCCGTTTCCATATGAGTTGGGAAATTGTGTTAGATGTATATATAAACGGAATACAATGATTTGGAAATCCTTTTCAACACATATTCAATTGAATGCACGACAAAGACAAGATATTTGATGTTCAAACTCATAAACGTTATTTTGTTTTGCAAATAATAATTAACTTAGAATGTCATGGCTGCAACACGTGACAAAGTAGTTGGGAAAGGGCATGTTCACCACTGTGTTACATAACCTTTTCTTTTAACAACACTCAATAAACGTTTGGGAACTGAGGAAACTAATTGTTAAAGCTTTGAAAGTGGAATTCTCTCCCATTCTTTTTTTATGTAGAGCTTCAGTCGTTCAAAAGTCCGGGGTCTCCGTTGTCGTATTTTACGCTTCATTATGCGCCAACATTTTCGATGGGAGACAGGTCTGGACTGCAGGTGGGCCAGGAAAGTACCCGCACTCTTTTTTTTTACGAAGCCACGCTGTTGTAAGACGTGCTGAATGTGGCTTGGCATTGTCTTGCTGAAATAAGCAGGGGCGTCCATGAAAAAGATGGCGCTCAGATAGCAGCATATGTTGTTTCCAAACCAGTATATACCTTTCAGCATTAATGGTGCCTTCACAGATGTGTAGGTTACCCATGCCAAGGGCACCAATGCACCCCCATACCATCACAGATGCTGGCTTTTGAACTTTGCGTCGATAACAGTCTGGATGTTTCGCTTCCCTTTTGGTCCGGATGACACGATGTCGAATATGTCCAAAAACAATTTGAAATGTAGACTCGTCAGACCAAAGAACACTTTTCCACTTTGCATCTGTCCATCTTAGATGATCTCAGGCCCAGAGAAGCCGGCGGAGTTTCCGGATGTTGTTGATAAATGGCTTTCGCTTTGCTTAGTAGAGCTTTACCTTGCACTTACAGATGTAGCGACAAACTGTTTTTAGTGACAGTGGTTTTTTGTAGTGTTCCTGAGCCCATGTGGTGATATCCTTTACAGATTGATGTCACTTTTTAAAACAGTGCCGTCTGAGTGATCGAAGGTCACGGTCATTCAATGTTGGTTTCCGGCCATGCCGCTTACGTGGAGTGATTTCTCTAGAGTCTTTAAACCTTTTGAAGATATTAGAGGTTAGAGTTGAGAACAGGCAACACCTACTATTGTTTTTATACAAAATGTTCGACCAATCAGCTTGGCAAATGAAAACATGTCAAACACAGCGACTGCAGCTTCTCAATATATTCATGGAAAAATGTCTGTCGTTTGGAAGTGTGTGGTACTGCTGCGGACACTGGCTGCAACTTGTGTGATACGCTGATGTGAGGGCGGGTCCGATTTTCCTGGTAGACTGCTACACATTTTTATTGGTCTCTTCCTCTTATTTGGTCATATGCTTTTTCTTGTTCCCAATAACTTTCTCAGTTATGTTAGTTGGATAACAGGATTGTGTTATCTCTGAGCCACGCTGAAACGCTCAGTCCCACTCTCTAATCAGAACATAAGTTTGTTTCCTGTGAAGATGAAGCAGGAACAGGAACATGTAACAACATATTACCATACATTCCGGGCTAAAGGGCGCACCAGTATTTAAGCCGTACTCACCAAATTTTAGGGGAAATAAATATTTTTACATATATTAGCTGCACAGGACCATAAGGTGCAGATGAATACTGGTACAAAATATTTTGTAAATGTTTATTTACATACCTTAATTCATATAGCCAGAACACAAGTCATTGTCATGGACCCACTAGCTGTGGAACCTAGCTCTCCAATCAGCTAAACAGACTCAATAACTCCACTGTGACGTTTTGGTAAATTTGCGTAACTAAAATACTACAAAAAATAATGCCATTGTTGTTAATATTACAGACACTTGTAAGTGAAATTAGCATTTCCGTTAATGCTATCGACGCTAGCTTGATTACATTACGATAGCACGTGCATGAAAACACTCCTACAGACATCACGCATTGGACTGTTTAGTAAGTATGAATTGTTTTAGTTATACTGTAAAACTTAAAAATGTTGCTTGGATTGATTATGAAGAATCATTTTGAGCAGAAATGCTATTGACAAATAGCAGACAAAACACGATAAATTTTGGGGTCAAAGCACGAAACATTTTCCACCCACAGTACCTGCAGAGAGCAAACTCGTCCAAAAGATTGTGCCATAGCACAAACAATAACACACCTTTTCAGTGCCTCTGTCGGTGTTGAAAACTATTTGTTGAACACAAAACATTATGGCCGTTAGCAAAGAAAAATCCATGAATTAGCCACAGTGTTTTATAAGCAACAAGATTCAAAGAGTAGGAAAAAATAGTAGCGTTATTGCTCAAACAGCACTATCCATCCATCCATTTACTACCGCGTATTCCCTTTTAGGGTCACGGGGGGCGCTGGTGCCTATCTTAGCTACAATCAAGCGGAAGGCGGGGTACGCCCTGGACAAGTCGCCACCTCATTGCAGGGCCAGCACAGAGAGACAGACAACATTCACACTCACATTCACACACTAGGGCCAATTTAGTGTTGCCAATCAACCTATCCCCAGGTGCATGTCTTTGGAAGTGGGAGGAAGCCAGTGTAGCTGGAGGAAACCCACGCATTCACGGGGACAGAGGTGGGTAGAGGAGCCAGAAACTGTACTCAAGTAAGAGTACTGTTACTTTAGAGATTTATTACTCAAATAAAAGTAAGGAGTAGTCACCCAAATATTTACTTGAGTAAAAGTAAAACGTATGTTGTGAAAAAACTACTCAAGTACTGAGTAACTGATGAGTAACCTGTTTGTTTAATGATTACAACAACAAATAATGCACAAAAACACAAAAATAGCAATGAGCAAATTCAGAGCCAGGAATGTATTTTAAGCCAGTGGTCCCCAACCACCGGGCTGCGGAAAAAATGTTTATTCATTTTTTTTTTATTAAATCAACATAAAAAACACAATATACACTTACAATTAGTGGACCAACCACAAAAACCTCCCTTTTTCATGACAAAGAAAAAAAAGAAAAGAAAGTGACAAATAGTACTTCAACCTGCGATGGGTTGGGCTTGTAACTCAAATTTTACTTGCAGTAAAGGCATTAAAAAAATGCAGAGAGAAAGCTCATATCCCAAATTACTCTTAAAGGGGATCTGCACTTTTTTGGGAAATTTGCCTATCGTTCAGAACGTGAAGTGAATTATATTTATATAGCGCTTTTTCTCTAGTGACTCAAAGCGCTTTTACATAGTGAAACCCAATATCAAATTTTTACATGTAAACCAGTGTGGGTGGCAATGGAAGCAGGTGGGTAAAGTGTCTTGCCCAAGGACACAACGGCAGTGACTAGGATGGCGGAAGCGGGGATCGAACCTGCAACCCTCATGTTGCTGGCACGGCCGCTCTACCAACCGAGCTATACTGCCCCAATCATCATGAAACACATGACGACAGATGAGTTTTTTTCAACGCCTTCCTAATATTTCATAATCGTAAAAAAAGTGTGCTTACAGCAGAGCCAATGACAGCTCCACTATTCCACCCATAAAATCCGATAACATTTCAAAAAGCGACAACGATACTCAATTTACATTTTGTGACTTGAATATTAACCAAGTATTAGTGATATTACTATTTTAAGCGCTAACACAGACAAACTATTTATAGCGGCGACATAATCACTTCCGTGTGTCCTTATGTCTACATCATCGAGTGGTCTGCTGCTTCCTCGCTTCCCTGCTCCCTGTAAATTTATTGTACATCATAAATGGTAAATGGGTTGTACTTGTATAGCGCTTTTCTACCTTCAAGGTACTCAAAGCGCTTTGACAGTATTTTCACATTCACCCATTCACACACACATTCACACACTGATGGAGGGAGCTGCCATGCAAGGCGCTAACCACGACCCATCAGGAGCAAGGCTGAAGTGTCTTGCTCAAGGACACAACGGATGTGACGAGGTTGGTACAAGCTGGGGATTTAACAAGGAACCCCTTGGGTTGCTGGCACAATAAATCATGCATCTCTCCTGGACATGAGACGTCTGAGTAGGTATGCCGACAAGTTGGTTCACTTTGACAGCTAATTTAAGACCTTGAACTGGAGAGAACAACACAACTAGCGCTTGTTGCCCCCCGACACCCTGTTTCTTTGTAAGTATTATGAGACATATTTCACCTAAATCGGAATATATGAACATCCAAGCAGTCAGCAACAGCAGACATTGTACAGTAAGTGATCTTGTATTATGTTTGTTGGCTCTCATAAATTCTACCGTCGTGTTGAAGGGGGAAAAAAGCAAACGTTGTGATGCATTTTTAAAATTAATATGCCGCGTATGCTTAAAATGATCAAAATATGTAAATATTAAATGTTATTATAATTGTGCCTGTTACTACATTACATATATGATTACTTTATGTATATTAAACCCTAATGGAGATGTTTGGATGTGTTTTTAGGGGCTCTATAGGCAGAATTGGACGGCTCTCATGAGCTCCATTGTAAGCAGACTTTTGATCGCGTTTATTTAATATTTAAAATACATTTTTAAAAATCCATCCGTTGTCATGTCTTTCATAATGATTGTAAACGATGGGTAAAATAAAATTAAAAAATTGCAGTTCTCCTTCAAGTTGACGTACCACTTTATCCATTGAGACAACGTGCATGTTTTTGGACTGTTGGGCAAGTAAACCCACGACTGCAAGGGAGAACAATGAAAATTCTACAGAGGTTTGGCTGCTAGGTCCTTGCTGTGTTTTAAATTAAGGCATTGGTTCAAAAATACCCTAAATTTCTTAAATAGGCACAAAATTATCTGTCCACAAAATGGTCTTAAGTGGTTAAAAAGAGGTGCTCATAATATGTTCAGTAAAAAAATAAAGGGCAAGTGGAGAGATGTTATGTTAGTAACATAATGCAGAGAGCTAAACTGCAGTGAAGAACACATTGAGTAAACACAGTTTTACATGCAACACGTGTTTGTGTCACTCAAATGTGTAAGAAACTGGCTTTGCGGTTCAGGTACCAGTTGCACTTGTGTTCTGGCTTTTGGGCGCTTGTGTCCACCCAAGCATGTGACACAGAAAAGTGCTTCACAACACGCAACAAGTTGAGCTGGTCACACACACACACACACACACACGCACGCACACACACTCGCACACACACAATACACACACAGACATGCATGCGCACAAACACACACTCTCTCCTCAGTCCTTGTTTCTATGGAAACCAGCACCTCAAAGGAGATTTAAAGGATGCAAAAAAGGTATTCTGAGCAATCCCGACACACAGAAAAATAACTGTTGGAATAGAGAATGCAAGTATTTTTTTTAAAAATTTAACATTGATGTCACAAATCATAACATATCAATGTGTCTGATGCATTTGTTGACTTTGCTATTTGTTGCATTCCTTTTGAAGCTTTTTACTCAGTGTGTTGAGCATGCCCAATATTGGGCTGGACAAAGACGCCAAAATAGATGTCTAATCCTTGACTAATTCTCCCAAATCTCTGTGTCCTGTCACACAAGCAGAGACAGAGAGAGAGAGAGAGAGAGATAGAGAGAGAGAGAGAGAGAGAGAGAGAGTTACCTTATTTTTCTTTCAGACACACCATTCTTTTATTTTAGACAGTCCCTGCCACCGCCTGCATCATCACCCACACACACACCAATCATACCCCACCCACACTGCCATTCACCTCCCAACCCCCCACCCCCCCTCCACACACACACACACACACACACACACACACACACACACCTACCTAAAGAACTATCTGAGATTGCAGCGTATACATAAAATACGCTATTTTAAATTCCTAAATTGGCCTTTTTAGCCAGATCTTCACTATTGACTCATGCACCACCTCTCTCGACCGAGGATCGGCAACCCAACATGTTGAAAGAGCCATATTGGACCAAAAATACAAAAAACAAATCCGTCAGGAAAAAGTTAAAAGCCTTATGTAAGTGTTATAATGAAGGCAACACATTAAGTAAGAGTCTCAAAGGGTGAAACAGCTACCGGAAAATTACTGGCTTAAAACTACCAAAAGTTGTGGGTTCTTCCGAGGATGTTGTAGTCGTAATGATTTGTGTAGTCCTTTGAGACATTTGTGATTTGGGGCTATATAAATAAACATTGATTGATTGATTGATTGAAAAGTATGGATATGTATGCCCAGGTTAAAGGGGAACATTATCACAATTTCTGAAGGGTTGAAACCAATAAAAATCAGTTCCCAGTGGCTTATTTTATTTTTCAAAGTTTTTCTCAAAATGTTACCCATCGCGCAATATCCCAAAAAACGGCTTCAAAGTGCCATATTTACACCATCGCTATATCCACCCGTCTATTGTCCTGTGACGTCATTGCGTGAAGCCACCAGAAAGAAACATGGCGGATAGCACAGAAAGGTATAGCATAGTAGCTCGGATTCAGACTCGGATTTCAGCGGCGCAAGCGATTCAACAGGTTACGCATGTAATGAAATGGACCTTGGACTGTTGAACGACTGAAGCTCTACATAAAACAAGAATGGGAAAGAATTCCACTTCCAAAGCTTCAACAATTAGTTTCCTCAGTTCCCAAACGTTTATTGAGTGTGGTTAAAAGAAAAGGTGATGTAACACAGTGGTGAACATGCCCTTTCCCAACTACTTTGGCACGTGTTGCAGCCATGAAATTCTAAGTTAATTATTATTTGCAAAAAAATAAAAAAATAAGTTTATTAGTTTGAACATCAAATATCTTGTCTTTGTCGTGCATTCAATGGGGCTGAAAAGGATTTGCAAATCATTGTATTCCGTTTACATTTACATCTAACACAATTTCCCAACTCATATGGAAACGGGGTTTGTAAATGACATGCATTCAAGTAATTTGTTTAAAAACGTTCCTGGAGGACATTCTTACAATAAAATTGCATTTGTATACAATTGTTGCGGTCTTTTCCTGAGATAATTTTAATAATGCAAGTGAGTAATCACCTGTGATTAATTATGATGAGTAATCCAAATTCCAAAAGGTGATAAATCTGACTTAAAAACGATGCTGCATTTTGGCTTGGAGTGGGTTTAGCGGCAGCAACAAGTGTCATGTTGGCATTTGTTGACGTGAGGTGCGATTCGAGTTGCTTGAGGCAAACTTGGTTAAGCGTTTTTTTTCCTGGACAAAGCGTGCATGTTACATAAAGTTAAAGTTAATAGTTAAAGTTAAAGTTAGGTACCAATGATAGTCACACACACACTAGGTGTGGTGAAATTACCCTCTGCATTCCACCCATCCCATTGTTCACCCCCTGGGAGGTGAGAGGAGCAGCGAGCAGCAATGGTGACCCCGCCCGGGAATCATTTTTGGTGATTTTACCCCAATTCCAACCCTTGATATTGAGTGCCTTACAGGGGGGTAATGGGTCCCTTTTTTACAGTCTTTGGTATGACCTACCGATTTCAGGGCAGACACTCTAACCACAAGGCCAGTGACCAGGTCAAACAACTTGCCTTTAATTTCAATGAGCGACAAGCATTAGATAGATAGATAGATGGATGGATGGATGGATGGATGGATGGATGGATGGATGGATGGATGGATGGATGGATGGATGGATGGATGGATGGATGGATGGATGGATGGATGGATGGATAGATAGATAGATAGATAGATAGATAGATAGATAGATAGATAGATAGATAGATAGATAGATAGATAGATAGATAGATAGATAGATAGATAGATAGATAGATAGATAGATAGATAGATAGATAGATAGATAGATAGATAGATAGATAGATAGATAGTAATTCATTGATTCGTTCAGGAGAGTTCCCTCAGGAAAACTGCAGTTCTTGCAGCTATTTCTGAATTTTCCTGGCTCCTACTCGTCGCAATTATCGCGGTTGTTGTGGTTTATTTAGTCAGATCGTGGCGTGCAATGAGACAGCATGAGCAGGGCAGGATCCGCCCAACCAGCCAATCATCATCAAGGCATTTACAACAGCGTCATCGTCCCCACTCTGGTCTCTGTCCAGGCAGATGATGTGTGGCGGAAACCTGACACCTTCCGCCTCATTCAACCAAACCGTAGTAATGCGCCACTTTACATTGTCATTAACGGCGACGACGTTGCAGCGATGGGAGCAGTAATTAATTAGATGTCTCGTTACTGAAAAAAATAACATTGTTAGTAATGCCGTTATTCTCTAAGGCTATGTCTACACTAGGCTGGATAACCCCTTAAACAAATAATTATTTAGCCTAAGCCTCATTTCAGCCACACTAATCTATCGTTTAAGGTTCCCCTCCTCGGACAAATTTTAACACGGGTAAGTAAGCCGTGTATTTCTTAAATCTCCGGCTTTTAGTTTTGTATGGACTCATTGATCGTTTACAAACCGAGTTAAGAGAGGAAGGTGAGAGAGGAATGGATGATTGCAGGTATCAAGGGGAGGAGAGAGGGGAGGGATGGTATTACTAGGGAGGAGGGCAAGGGATTAAGTTGGCAGGTGGATGGCTTGGATTTCTTGCTACGTTTTGACAGATCACCAGCAGAAGGGATATGGAAGCAAGAAACAACAGGGTGAGGAATTAGAGGGGATGGGCAACTGGACATTAGAGTGGTCAGTTGTTGCTGGATAATTGGCAATTATATAGTTGAAAAATGACATCAGGGAGTTACAGTGGTCAGCGAGATAGGAGTGTGGGGGAAGGAAATCAGCGGGCTGGACTGCTTTGTTAACTATTGAGGACAGGGCTTAGGTGTTCCCATCCCCAGCTGTGATTATGGCCTAGGAATATGGTGCATTTGTTTGTGAACAGTAAGTCTGTTTTTTATGGAAAGCCACTCCAGGTGACGACCTTTGGCTTTCAGCAGACGTAGATGAGCGGAGAACCAGTGGGCAAGTGAGTCCAGCAGATTTTGGAGACCATCATTGTAGTGGTAGACAAGCTGATCTGGGGTGCATGTGGGTAAGGTTAGTGTTGGAAAAACTGTCAATGCCTGCTGTGAGATTTGGTGATTTGAAGTGTTTATGTTACGGTAGGACATTAAACGTGGTTGTTTGATTTTGGATAGTGACAAACATATTTTGAATGAAATAACCATCTGGTCGGAGATGGGAGATCAGTAGCAGAACAGTTGAGAGAAGTCACACCAGAGCAGCAGACCAAGTTGAATTTATGACCTTTGGAGTGGATGGGAAAGTCAATACAATGTTTGATAAAAAAAAAAAAAAAAAACAGTCTATGCAAGACATGAATTCCTTTGTAAGTGAACGATTAGTGATGTCCACACAAATATTTAAATCAGCTAGCGAAATTATGTTTGAAGAGAGTGAGCAAGTGTATTAAACTCTTCCTTGAAATCCTTATTTAGTTTGGGTGGGCAGTAAATATTAACGAAACAGATGTAATGAGTCTATTTAGTTGAAGAGCCACTGACTCAAATGAACTTGACTCTGGCAATGTGGCAGAGGAGACCTTTCAACTCTTTTGGTAAATCATCGCGAGACCACCTCCTCTTCAGGTGTCACGGGGTTGACAGATGTAAACAAACCCAAGTGGAGTAGACTCATTCAGCCTCGAAAAGTCTTTGGGATTTTTTGAAATCTGTTAAGCAGAGAAAGTCATCTATTGGGTCATGGAGGAGGTCCTGCAGCAGTAGTCCCATGTCAGTGAGGGAGCAGGTGTTAAATAATCCAAATTTGACGGCAGAGATCTGGTTGGAGAAGCTAATGTTAGCTGACTTGGGCAGGTTAGCTAGGGTGCAGTGATTGCGCTTGTTTCTCGGAGGACGGCGGTGGGTGGATATACCTCCGACAATGTCCAGAAAGTGATGCAATCCAGGTGAGAGAGCAGACCGTATGAGTTGGAGGAGCGCCGCACTCATGTATTGGAACAGAAATGACTGTGGGTTTATTAAAATGGACAGGACAGCCTACAAGAGCAGAGCCCAAAGTGAGATTGTAAATCCACATGATGGACGGGCGGATGTACGTAACCAAAACACCAGTAGTGGGCCAGGTAAGTGGTGGTAACGTTTGAGGAGCCTTGAAGAAGATAACAGTACCGCATTGGTCAGAAGTAGAATATCTGTTTTAAACAAATAGAAAAAAACTTTTCAAAAGCATTTCAAATGTAATGATACCGGGAACAAGAAGACGGCACTGAAACAGGGAGTGTTTAGCCTTTAAATATATAATGTGGAACTAAACAAAAAAGAATGAGTGTCAGACCATGTGTTATAGTTAACTGGAAAGTGTTACTGCAATTGCGGTGCTGTCCGACAAGGCAAGGTTTGCAAGGTAGTCCGTGGGCAGAAGAGTGGTCAAGAGGCAGGAGCTAGGCGCCGTAGTCCAGGGACAGGCAAGAGGTCGAGATCCAGGAAGCTTGAGGAAGAAAAGGAAGGTCCAGGAATGCCAGACACACATTTCGACTCGGGAACACACACAAGGAACTGTGGGACGAAGGAAGACACGACAATAAACGCTGAGAAAACACGGAGATCAGGAATAGCAAGGCGACAAGGGAGTTCTGACGAGCTTACTGTACGTGTACAGGTTGCTACGTTCTGGCACTGGATCTCAGGTCGCGGTGGTTTAAGTAGTCCTCACTCTCATCAGTACCAGGTGTGTTGATTGGAGAGTGAGTGCAGCTGCACAGCAGCGCGCGCAGGGGTGCGGTTGGAGGTGCGCTCTGCACAGATGAATGCGCATCAGAATGAAAAATCAATTACAAAACACTGGCGAGCAGCAGCAAATTGCGCCAGCGTTCATTCAAACCGGACCTGGAGAAGTGACTCTTTGTATAACTTTAATCGAGGGGACTTTGAACGCACCACAATAATTAGCAAGAGGTGTAAGTTGAGTGTAAATAGTCTTAGATCAGGGGTCGGCAACCTTTGCCACTCAAAGAGCCATTTTGACCCGTTTCACAAAATAAAGAAGACAATGGGAGCCGCAACCACTCTTGCGAATATCTGTTGGTTGTCACCCATATAACAGTAATAAGGGCGAGCCATGAAGCCATTGCCTTTGACGCCTTCTACAACATGTACACACAGCTTGCCAGTTCAGTATCATGTTGAATGTGGCTTCCGTGGATGCATGTACAAGATTGCAAGGCATACTGGGTGATACAGAGTACACTGAAGGTTGTGATATAAATAACTTTAACACTCTTACTAATATGCGCCACAATGTGAACCCACACCAAACAAGAATGACAAACACATTTCTGGAGAACATCCTCACAGTAAGACATTATAAACGCAACATAACAATTACCCAGAATCCCGTGCATCCATGACTATTACAGGCTATATTATACACCCCCGCTCCGAGAATCGGAATACCCCCTTAACAATCGGGGGGTTGGCGATTGTGCAGCTTAGCCACATTAGAGTGGCCAAAGAGCCGCATGCGGCTCCGGAGCCGCGGGTTGCCGACCCCTGTCTTAGATCTTCTCAATTTAATTCCAACAACCTTATTAATGTACTTCCACAGTCATATTTAATTTTAGCTTAACATGCCCTGCGATGAGGTAGCGACTTGTCCAGGGTGTACACCGCCTTCCGCCCGAATGCAGCTGAGATAGGCTCCAGCGACCCCCCGCAAACCCAAATGGGAGAAGCGGTAGAAAATAGATGGATGGATGGATGTCTTGCGTCTTTTTTTTTATAACTTACACATTCAAATGACAGAAAAAAAAATATTTTAAACTTCACAAAAGCTGTGCTGATGGCCCCGGTACAGCATCCCCACGTATCCCTACACTTTGAAGCCCCTGCCTGTGATTGTCTGGCGACCAGTCCAGAGTGGTCCACTCCTCACGGCCCTAAAACAGCTTGGGTCGGCTCCAGCTCACCTGCGACCCTAACTTGAACAAGAAAACGGAAGTACAGTGTGGTGAGGGGCGTGGCCTACGCGTCCCCTGCGGGCGAGGCAAACCAAACAGGTGAGTAGATACCTCAGCTGGGACGAGTTATCTAATCACCTGTTCCTTTATCAGCAGCGCTGGAGATCATGACGGGTTTAGCAGCAACAGTGGCAGACTGACAGACAACGACAAAAAAAAAACAAGCTGAAAAGCTTAAAAGAAACTTTGCAAGGATATGAAGTGTGAAAAATCATTAAAAGAAGTGTAACCACTGCGCCAGAGTGTGGTGTTTCCATGACGCAGGAGAGGATTCGGGTCGGAGACCTGTTACATATAGCCTCACACCTTAACTTCAGTCACATGGTATCCAAATACACTCAGTCAGTCAGTTATTTCCCCATCATAGGTGCCTCATGTTACTCTATGTCCACAGCCCTCATTCATTGTTCCCTCATGTTCCGTAATGGTTCTGTCGATAACGCTTTCAACAGCAGCTTGACATTCAGCCTTGTTAACGCTGACCGTATTTTCCGGTGATTATGCTCGACTTTGCCAATGCCACATCCGTTCCATCCACTCTTTGCTCTATTTTCTTGCCCGGTGTGCATTGATCTAAAGACAGCATGCCGGCTAGCGAGGATTTTTCCCAAACCCAAACAGACAGAGCGATTTGGGTTGCTTATAGTGCCCATTTGTCTTCAGATTGGCACTAATGAAAGGGCTGTTAGATTGAAAATGCGTTACGTGTGAAGGTCAGGGGCACCGCCTGAAATTCTGTGACCCCATGAAAAAAACACCAAATTGGGCCACGGATGTTGCAGTTGTTCTTGTGTTGGCATAATCCTAACATGTCCCCACCATAGATTGGTGTGGGTGGTTGTCAGAAAGGCAAGCAATGACGGGGTTTCCATCAAACTGGACACTGAAGACTACGCTGTTTACAAGCATGATATCAGTACCTCTTTAACAGTCCCCCGGGTGCTATTAGTGTAAAGTATACGGACACACGGCATCATACTCAGCGGGGCTCGTTCTCACACACGTGCAACGGATGTGCAAAAGGTCAAGTTTGTTGGCGGGCAGTCGCTGATTACAGTATTTACATGTAGTGCAAGCTATTTACTCTAGTTGAGGAAAAAAACAGAGAGTGAGACAGCTGCTGTTACTTTGGTA
Source organism: Nerophis ophidion (assembly GCF_033978795.1). Classification (NCBI taxonomy): domain Eukaryota; kingdom Metazoa; phylum Chordata; class Actinopteri; order Syngnathiformes; family Syngnathidae; genus Nerophis; species Nerophis ophidion. The sequence continues at coordinate 53,793,519 of NC_084618.1, forward strand.
ATATATCAATGCAAATATAATGATTGAAAAAATACAGCAGGGAAAGCATTCCCACGGTTTCATTTCTGGGTGGATCTGATATGAGAGGAAAAGGGGGGACAGTGGATTAATTATTTTTGCAATGCAGTCTGCTGAAAATTATGGAAAGCGCCAATCTACATAGCAATTGACGCTGTGGTCACAAAATAAATTTGAAGATATTCAACTCTCAAGTGAAGGATGTCAAACGTAAGGATCGAGGGCTGGATCAGGTCCGCGAACAGGTTTTTTTCCGGCCCGTAGGATTTGATTTGTATTGATTTTTATTAAGGATTCCCATTAGCTGGTTGCCACAACAATGCACTAGTCTTCCTGGGTCCACAAACTCAATACAATTACAAGTAAAAGCATACAATTTGTTGTGATTTTGGACTCTTCCGTTCCTTAGTTTGAGCACTTCCTGTTTATCTGGTCTCCATGGTTTCACATTGGTTCCACCTGCCCTTGTTTCGACGCACACCTGTTTTTCATTGATTGCCTTAGTCTTTAGTCCTGCCTGCTACCTCAGTTCCTTCTGGTTGGTTTGTTTGCTACTTGCACCACGCACGTTGGTTCTTCTTTTTGTAGTCACTATTGCTAAGTCTCGCCTTAGCTTCGCGTGTGCTCTGCACATCTATTTCTGTACTCTGCTCCCGTTGCTAATTATTAGCCTAGCTCTCCGTGCGTTCGGCACGCCTTTTCTTTGTATTTTGTACCAGTGTTATTTTATGTTTTGTATTAAATCAACTCTTACCTGCAACTCCTGCCTGTCTTGGTCCTCTTGCATCCCTGGGGTGACAACGCGCATCCACCATGCGTCGCCATCGTGTCAGAAACCAACCAGCACAACGCCGCCTCGCAGTGGACCACCAAGAGTCTTCCCTTCGCCAAGCCGCCAAGACTTTTTCCCCGGACAGCAGCGCGCAGACAACAGCCCAGTACTCTTCCCTGAGGTTTGGAAGTTTTGTTTTTTCTCCATATTCCAACCACTCTTCCGACTGGGCTGTAAGGCCAGGGCATACCTCCGGCCCACCGGTCCATCACGGTGACGTCATTTCGTCAACACCCCCTGGTGACGTAATGCCTTCCACCATTGATATTTTCACCGAAGATTTTTTTATTGTGGACGATATATCTCAGCCATTTTCAAAAGACTTGGACAGTAATAATACTTGTACACAGTATCAGGACATTTATATTGATTATAGTCACCCTCAGTATATTGTTAATTGTCAAGATCAGCCTCCCATTATTTGGCCCCACCCCCTATGGTTCAAGCCCCGCCCACATCTCAGCCTATTTCACGTCCTACCCCCACGTCACCTGATTTTGAAACTGACCTAGAAAAATATAGTCCTGCCTGGATGGACGAGTGGTACAGGAGAGTTTTGATTGAACTGGAGCTGGAGGAGAAATTTATTGCTGCTCAGAACAATCCTCTCCTCGTACAGACTAATGGGGTGGAGTCTACCCTCCTCCTGACCTCCCGCCACCCACCCTTAGGGTCAATCGCTGACCATAAGGAGGTCGTCTGGAATCCGCCTCTTGGGGGAGGGCCTGGTACTAGCAGCTGTGTTGCGGAGGTAGCACAGCTGCGACCCACTCAGCCGAAACGACCAGCTAGACTTCCTCCACCTGTGCGCAGTCCAAGAGCTAGTCCGACTCGTAGACTGAGTCGTAGTCCAAGCCCTTGTTCAATTCATACTCCTAGTCGTAGTCCAAGCCCCTGGTCAAGTCATACTCCTAGTTGTAGTTCAAGTCCTAGTCTCAGTCCTAGCCCTCGTCGTAGTCCTAGTTCTAGTCCGACTCGTGGACTGAGTCGTAGTCCGAGTCCTAGTCCTAAACTGGTTCACAAACCAGTCCCTGACCCCGATCTGGATCAGACTCCAGTTTCTAATTTTTGGTTGGATACCACTCCAGTTTCTGACTCTGTGTTGGTTCACACACCAGCATCTGACCCCGGTCTGGATCTCACTCCAGCACCCGACCGCTGGCTGGAGCTCACACCAACACCTGCTCCTCGGCTGAAGCCAACACCTGCTCCTCGGCTGAAGCCAACACCAGCTCCTCGGCTGAAGCCAACACCAGCTCCTCGGCTGAAGCCAACACTAGCTCCTCGGCTGAAGCCAACACCAGCTCCTCGGCTGAAGCCAACACCAGCACCTGCTCCTCTGCCGGCCTCTGCACCTGCTCCTCTGCCGGCCTCTGCACCTGCTCCTCTGCCGGAATCCACATCAGCATCGGTGCCTGCTTCGGCTGCAGCCCCCGCACCTTCGTCTGCTGCTGCCAAGCGTCCTCCACGTCGGCCATGGGTGTGGCCGTACCCCGGGCGTCCGCCTCAGCAGGCGCGTCCACCTCCACTTCGGCCACAGATGTGGCCTCTACGAGGTCGCCCGCTAAAACTTCTGCGGCAGCGGCGTTCCACCCGCCGCCGCCACCTGATGTGTCCTCGGTCGATTCGGGGACACAGGACCTGGCGACCCTCCACCATGTCCTCCCTCCGCCCTGCCGGTGAGAATTCGAGGCTGTTTTTTCAAGAGCGAAACAGATCTACAAATAAAAGATTTCCGCAATGCATTACTCCTCAGACGATGAAGTACAAAATGACACTCACGAGACTAGGGTTGTGTTTGATAAGTATAAAAATGAGCTGAAATTTTTGAATGAAAGATACTGCTGTTCTATATGTGTCCACTGGATGTCACAATAGCAATTATTTGTGTTTGTAGATGATGCTACATATGTAAAAAAAAAAAAAAAAAAATCCACATCAAGTTAGTACATCAATTGAGGGAAAAGCAAAATGCATAAATAATAGGCGTGTTGGAAAAAATCGATTCGAATACGAATTGAATCGAATGCTCTGTGCGATTCAGAATCGATTTTATCATTTTTTAAAAATCGATTTTTAATTTAATTTTATTTTATTTATTCATTTTTTTTATAAATCCAACAAACCATTACACAGCAATACCATAACAATGAAATCCAATTCCAAAACCAAACCTGACCCAGCAACACTCAGAACTGCAATAAACAGAGCAATTGAGGAGACACAAACATGACACAGAACAAACCAAAAGTAATGAAACAAAAATGAATATTATCAACAACAGTATCAATATTAATTATAATATCAGCATAGCAGTGATTAAAAATCCCTCATTGACATTATCATTAGACATTTATAAAAATAATAAAAAAGAACAATAGTGTAACAGTGGCTTACACTTACATCGCATCTCATAAGCTTGACAACACACTGTGTCCAATGTTTTCACAAAGTTAAAATAAGTCATACTTTTGGTTTGTTTAATAGGTTAAAAAAAATTACATTATTGCAATCAGTTGATAAAACGTTGTTCTTTACAATAATAAAAGCTTTTTTTTTTAAATCAACTACTCTGCTAGAATGTCAGCAGACTGGGGTAGATCCTGCTGAAATCCTATGTATTGAATGAATACAGAATCGTTTTGAGTCGGAAAAATATCGTTTTTGAATCGAGAATCGAATCAAAAAAATCGATATATTATGGAATCGTGACCCCAAAAATCGATATTGAATCGAATCGTGGGACACCCAAAGATTCACAGCCCTAATAAATAATATCCTGCAAAATTGATTTTGATATGATTTTTTTCATCTTGATAGATTGAAAATTAACACCAATGAGTTGACTGGTGAACATTATCACATAATTTATTCAGAAAGTATAAATAACGACAAATAAAGGTAGAATACTATTAACCGCAACATGTAAGTGTAAAAAAAAAACAATATTATGATTTGTACATTTTCAAAATGTGCTCGTTTTAAACAAAGAAAACAATCAGAAGTTGTCTTATTTTTAAGTTATCGTGTCATGATTTTACCAGTCCGGCCCATTCGTGGGTGCCATTTGAATCCCTTTCCTACCATATTATCAATTGGCACAGTGTTTCTCGAATACTGGGTCAGGACCACTTTGGGGGGAGCGGTCGCTGTGAGGTGTCACGGGGGTTGCAAAAAGCAGGGGAGATTTGTATTCTTTGTGTCCACACTCCAGTATTTATATTAGAACGATCAAACTAATCAACAGGCTCCCTGTCTACCCAGTAGAAGTAGTTCGTACACAGGAACACATGTGGAAAGAGCTAATGTAGGCCGAAAGATGATGAATTTTGTGACAGAAAAAAAAAAAGAAGCAGCAAGTAAATAAAGTGACGATAAACAGAATAAAAAGACGCAGAAATAGAATGAGGCATGAACTGTCGTTGGATCCACTGCACCTATACAATAGGAAATGAGGAAAGACCGTTTTGGGCCATTCTATTACCTTTTCAACATCCTCTCTGTGTGAGATGGCTTTTTTCTACTGTTGCTGCAATAAAAACAACATTTAACAAGAGTTAAGAGTAGCAATATCAAGTTTGAAGCACAGATTTGAGAGGATGTGGAGTGCAAAAAGGACATCGTTTTTCCAATGGCGTTGATTGCGTCCAAATAAAACAAACATATGGTGTGGAGTAGGTTTGAACAAAGAACAGGTACCGTAGTAAAGGTTAATTGTGTTTCATTAAAAAGAATGTCAAAATTAATGAGTTTGAAAGTTTCAGCTTTCAAGGCTTTTTAAAATTATTTTCAGTCTTCTTTAAATGTTACAAATAGACTAAATGAACTTAACATGGAAATTGGTTTGATTGAAAACTTCACATTTTTGGCAGATTTTCCCAGCATTCACAATCTCTATGTGAGACATCTGAGAATATATGTTTCCCTTTCTGTGCAGTTGAGATGGGTAGAGACTGCTAAGACAAAGCAATGCTGGTAATGAGGATTCTACCATTTCACCTATAAAGTTCTCTAAAAAATACATTCAAATACTGCCAACAACGCTCCATGTGATGACCAGCATGCATAAAAAGCGACATTATTATTGTAAGCGCTAACACAGAGGAACTACTTTTCTGGCGTAGTGACATAGAGCCTGGCTCACCGCGTCTCATTTTACTATCATGAGACAAGAGGTGATGCTACCTACTGGTTGCCGGTGCTGCTAACTCACCTCTGCGCTTGGAAAAACTTGGAAATTTGAAATTGTATCCATCCATTCATTTACTACTGCTTGTCATTCTACCTGCTAAAGATCCGGACTGATTGAAGCACTCAGGCTTCATTAGGAAGACGCTATAAATTTTTTATGCTGCATTTACTAGCTAAACAGGGAGCACACGTCCATGCTGAAAGATACAACCATCCCATCAGTTGAACATCCCAATGAGAACGGACAGTGTGACTGTTTTAAGTTCTCATTCTGGCGATAAAATATTAAGCTCTAAACACAATAGCCAAGGTCGCCTTAATGCATGGGCTTACCCCGCAGAATAACGGCAGAATGCAATGATTGGTGTTCACAGCTGTCAACCACAAACAGCTCAGCTTTGCCTAGCGATTGTGTCTCTCTCCACTCCACTAACTGCAAAAACATGTTCAATAGTAATTCAATTCAGGGGGGGGGGGGGGGGTTTCAGCAAATTCTGTTTCCTTGGGGGATCATGACAGAAAAAAATTGACAAGCACTGAATTACCGCAACCTGACAACACAAATACTCTTGTCCAAAGGAGCTAATTCAAATTTTTTTAAAGCCTTTTGTTCTTGCTCTAATGAGCAGCTGTCTTTTTCTCGCATCTGTGATTGATTACCTGATTAAGTAACTTTCAGCAAATTGTTTTTTAAAAAAAACAGCCTTTTCAGGAGATGCAATATTGCTTTTGCAATAAGTAAACTGTTAGAATTAGGACAATGTGTACCTACTACTACTGCACAATTAGGCAGTTTGTAATGATCCACATAGTTACATCACTAAAATGTGGGGATATTAATCTACAAAAGTCGAACAGTGTCTATTTGTTCAGCATTCCAGTCATTCTTGCTAGTGTCTGTTGTATATTTTTGATGAGCTCATACAACACCTTGACATTTCTTTTTTCATGCACCCTGTCAATGTCTACACCAGCACAGCATACTGAAGAATCGAAGGCTGCGGAGTGGAGGGAACGGGGGCAAAAGGAGGTAACATATTGCATATTTTTGACTAATGGCTCATTTATGACAAGCTGTATATTACACTCAGACTCAGGGAAACATGTGGAATTCACATTGGAATTTAGAAAAAGAATGAAACCTATGATTCTTGCAATGATGGATGCTCGTGTTAAACCATGCCAATATGTCAAATCATAAGGTTTGTGCATTTGCTTGCAGTTTTGGATGACGCTGAACTGTTTTTGTTTTTGTTTACTTTAGCATTGGGCCATTTGCGTCGTCACACACTGACGGACCGACTTATGTGGGCATCCTAGAACTTGCTTCGAGACTGTGGGCTGCTGCCGGGAGCGTCCTGTGTCATGCCTTCTCATCTCATGCCGTCACATCCACTCTGATGTCTACAAATAAAAATGTTTCCGTGTTTACTTGTTCATAACATTTTACACAGGACTTTTTGGTCAATATCGGCCAGTACAATGTTGGATTAGCCGGTAAACATCTGCTAAAAAACGGTGCCATTGCTTATAGGAAAAGGTAGGATACAGGATTCCATCCATCCATTTTCTATCACTTGTCCCTTACAGGGTCACGGGGGGTGGTGGAGCCTATCCCAGCTGCATTTGGGCGGAAGGCGGGGTACACCCTGGACAAGTCGCCACCTCATCACAGGGGCAACACAGATAGACGGACAACATTCACACTCACATTCACACATTAGGGCCAATTTAGTGTTGCCAATCAACCTATACCCAGGTTCATGTATTTGGAGGTGGGAGGAAGCTGGAGTACCCGGAGGGAACCCATGCTGTTACGGGGAGAACATGCAAACCCCACACATAAAGATCCCAAGCCCCAGAATCAATGCCAGGCACACGTACTACCCCCTGTCCCACCGTGCTGCCAGGATACAGGATTGTTTTCATCTAATGTTGGTATGTGTGTGCAGGTCTACCTATTGTCTTTGATGGGTTTTTTTTAGCCATATCTTTAAAAAATTACAGTGATATTCATCTTCAAGACATATTTAAACATAAACATTTTCGGAAGATGAAATCTGATACTTTTGAAGAGGGTGGAGTGTGGTTTTATTTGCAATCTTGGAACACCTACACAAATGGACAGTTTTCAAACGTACGCAAAATGTACACCAAAACATATGCAACACATGCAATTTTGTTATTCTTATAGTATATCCTGTGTGTTTATTTCCGTAGCTGACGGTTTCGGCCACTGTTGCCTTTCTCAGAAGGTTGTGTCGTGATGTTGCTGTGACATGTCGGGTAAGCTGATTTAAAAATGAATTAAACATTTTTATATCCAAAACATTATCTAGATGGGGTGTCCAAAGTGCAACTTGCAGCTTGTTGTTTTATTGGCCTTCAACACATTCTACAGACACACAAGATAGAGATACACACAAAAAAAGATAAAATGGAACCAGCCCAAATCCCCTAAAAATGGGCCCTAAAAAACAAAATGACAACCTGTGCATCTTACTGCATGTGGTCTTGGATGATTTCTGTGCATCCTGTCATGATAAACATGTGCACTTTCAAGATATGGTAAGTGTTTGAGCGTGCTAAAACCATTAAAAAGGCTTTTGTTGGCAGAATAATAATATCAGTGTAAAAACGTGGACAGGTGACAATGATCCAATCAACAGGGCAGGCATAAGTAGTAGCCTGATTGGCAACCAAGAGCAGGTGTGTCCCGGCTGCCAATCAAGGACAGGTGTGCAAGCCAGCGCTCAGTGAAGACAGGGGACACAAAAACAGGAACACAAATACCACCACACTTATGGGAAAAAAACAACAAAAGTCCACAACTGTCTCAGAGGTCATGAGAATTAGTAATCATAATAGTTACATTTTACATGAATTTGCTGTCCTTTGTTATGAATAAGACAAAGCTAATATGTGGATGCTGCGACGAGTTGGCAACTTTTCCAGGGTGAACCCCGCCTTCCACCCGAATGCAGCTGAGATAGGCTCCAGCACACCCGCAACCCCAAAAGGGACAAGCGGTAGAAAATGGATGGATGGATAATATGTGGATGTTTTCTTTACATCTATTGATTGACCTACATTGTATTAGTTGTACAATATTTAATATATAAAGTCAAGTGGCCCCTGCATCCTCCCTTTTTTAATGCATGTGGCCTTCGCTGGAAAATGTTTGGACACAATGAAGTGTCAGAATTATTGTATAGGTGCCCTTTAAAGAAGATTTTTGGAGAAAAATAAAAACTAAAATAATTAAATGCCATGACACTTTTTTTTTTTTTAAAAAGGTCCATTTTTAGCGAGGCTTCACGGTGGCAGAGGGGTTAGTGCATCTGCCTCACAATACGAAGGTCCTGCAGTCCTGGCTTCAAATCCAGGCTCGGGATCTTTCTGTGTGGAGTTTGCATGTTCTCCCCGTGAATGCGTGGGTTCCCTCCGGGTACTCCGGCTTCCTCCCACCTCCAAAGACATGCACCTGGGGATAGGTTGATTGGCAACACTAAATTGGCCCTAGTGTGTGAATGTGAGTGTGAATGTTGTCTGTCTATCTGTGTTGGCCCTGCGATGAGGTAGCGACTTGTCCAGGGTGTACCCCGCCTTCCGCCCGATTCTAGCTGAGATAGGCGCCAGCGCCCCCCGCGACCCCGAAAGGGAATAAGCGGTAGAAAATGGATGGATGGATGGGCATTTTTAGCGACTTCTGTGTAGGCAAAAATCTGAAATGTAGGGATGGAAAGATTACACATTTAAGCCATTTTAAAACGAAAAAAAGAATATATCCCCAAAAAATGTGCTGGGAGCACCCGGGACACGCCCCTGCTCGCTCATCTTGTAGCAATCAATGTACCTGGATCTGATGAGTATCGATGCCATAAAGACCAGCGCACCCTGAGATCAGGTGCTTGAACGTACGTACTAGAAGCTGAGCGTCACAGTCTTTTTCAATCAGTTTAATTGTTGCTTGTTATGTTTCTAATCACATCTACAGGTGTTTTCAACACCTGATTGAAAAGACCTTATTCAAATTATGTTCTCAAGAGTTATGATCTTCAAGGGGTTGAATCATTTTGTCAATGAGATATTAAGAAAAATTTCCTTATTGGTATTTTGTAAAATACAGTGTTACAATTTAAGTTGCATTTGTCTAATCAACACATCTTTATTTGATATGACTATAAACAAAATATGGAATAAATGTCCAACTTGCTAAAACACCAAAATTGTGTGGGGGTTGAATAATTTTGATCACAACTGTAGTTCGCTGTTATCAGTAAGCATCACGTCTCTGGCTTCCCTCCTAGTATACCTGCTCTCTGTACCCCCTATACCAGGGGTGCCCATTACGTCGATCGCGAGCTACCAGTCGACCGCGGGTGTGTCAGTCGATCTCCAGCCAGGCTTTTAAAAAAAATAGACCTAAAAATTAGTGATCATCAATCTTCACCAAGGCGTCACTTAAATGACATTCACGGTACCGGAGGGTCTTGTGAGATGATGCTGGCTGCTGCAAGATCATTATTATGAAAATATGACCGAGAGGAAGGCGAGAAACACTTTTTATTTCAACAGACTCTCGCGCCGTACCTTCCGTCAAAACTCTAAAGGCCGACTGCACATTCCCTATCTTCACAATAAAAGCCCTGCTTCATGCTGCCTGCGCTAACTAAATACAGAGTCTCGGAAAACTGGCGTGCACAAGCGATCCCTCAGAAAGCTGGCGTGCACATCACTTGTGCACGCCAGCTTTCCGAGACTCTTATTTTGTTAGCGCAGGCAGCATGAAGCAAGGCTTTTATTGTGAAGATAGGAAATGTGCAGTCGGCCTTTAGAGTTTTGATGGAAGGGACGGCGCGAAAGTCTGTTGAAATAAAAAGTGTTTCTGCCTTCCTCTCTGTCATTTTTTCATAATAATGAACTGGCAGCAGCCAGCATCATCTCACAAGACCCTCGGGTGCCGTGAATGTCAATCAAGCAAGCTACGGAATTTGCCGCCAATGTTTTTCTTGTAAAGTGTATGGAAGCTGGATGAATTAGATGCCAAAAACCAACCACATTCATGTGGTATTGTACAGAAAGGACAACTTTTTTTCTCCTCCATTTGAAAATGTGGGCGTTATCATCATTACTGTCTGATTCCAATCAATGCAAGTCATCAGAATCAGGTAATACACCAACTTATATTCTTGTCTTTGTGAAAGAAAGACATCTATATGTGTTACACATGCTTGTATTATCATTAAACACATTTAACTTGTTTACAAAAATGTTTCTTTCATAAATAAATAAATATAAATGATATATATAAATGAGGTAGATCCCCTCGAGTTGGTCAATTGAAAAGTAGCTCGGCTGCAGAAAAAGTGTGGGTACCCCTGCCCTATACCCTTGTTTCACGTGCCCCTTTTTGTTCTGGCAGTATTCCTTCTGCTTCCTTGGATCAAGCTGGGTGCCTCGCTTCCCTAGACTTCCCCATGGAATTGGACTGCCTCCCTTGATCCTCGACCCCTGCTCGGACACGAACCTTGACGCCTCTCTCAAATCTCCGGGACCTCACGCACATTATATGGACTTCCTTCCAGCCTAGCTCCACTGGACTTCTGCACTATTCATCCAACACGCACGTACAACAAACCTGGTAACATTCACAATATTAATTCATCACATAGTTCTTCTTCACACATATCCAATAGAATACACACTCCCCTCCATCATCAAGCTCAAAAAAACCTTTTGAGCTTTACCCCTTCCGTTGTGTCGTCTCCTTCCCCCCACCAAACGTAACATAATCACATTACATACACACCGTATCAGACGTTTACCTTTAACACACAATACAGAGGCACATTTGATGAGCTCCTTTGTGACGGCTCGCCATGATTACGCCAAGTCGTGCACTTCCTTTTTTGGCAAGCTTTCTTCAACACCCGTCGATTCCTTCATGTAAAATCAGGGATTGTGTAAAAGCCTCTCTGTCAGCCCCCCCTTCCTCTTTAGAATGCTTCATCAAGGTCTGAGTCAATGTGAGCCTGAGAGAAAATTAAATTCCCCTAATTAGGCCAGCAGATTTGCCTGCCTTTATCCCTCTGCTGCCTCCCAAACCTCCCCTCATGGAGACAAATGTCTAATTAATCGCCGCATGCTTCTGTTGTTGACTGTACTTCAGTGCTCATGGCAGCTCGGAACGGTCAAGGTACTCTCAAGCTCTTTCACTCCAGAAGTATTTTTTTTTCAAATGTATCTTTTATAATCGAAGCTCATTGTGCACATAACAATTATAGTTGTTGAAATGTGCACGTGAAAGACAAACTAAGAGAAATCACAGACACAAGAAAAACCCAATTGAATATTAGACTTTCATCTCCTTAGCTTTCCCCAACAACAACAAAAAAACTTTGATGGTTTGCACACACACACACACACACACACACACATATCTGAGCTCACAGGTGAGAATGCAATTAGCTTTCAGGGGGCATTTTAGTGTCCTTTAGTCTTAAATGTTTTCTACTGTATTTTAATGTTGTCATTATAGTGGTACTGAATGAATACTTAAGTCTACTACACTACTGTTTTAATGTTGTCATTATGACATGTCATTATTATGTTGTCATAAAAATATGAAAGCAGATTAGCAGTTATTTCTGTGCAAATAATATTTACTTCACTGACAATGAACATTATTATACTACAGCAATGGAACTATTGATATTGAATAATAACAATAATTATCTCTACTATCAACAATACAATTATTTCAAATGTAACAATACATGAATGTAATAATAACTTGAAATAAAAAAGAAAGAAGATAAATGGAGGTGAAGAAAAAGACGAAAACGGTATTAACCTTGTAGATTGTTATGGTAACATTAGGTTAAGCTTTTTCAGTGTGCCACAGTGTGTTATCCAGTTTCCCCTAAGGCAGTGGTTCTCAACCTTTTTTCAGTGATGTACCCCCTATGAACATGTTTTTAATTCAAGTACCCCCTAATCAGAGCAAAGCATTTTTGTTTGAAAAAAAGAGAGAAAGAAGTAAAATGTCATCAGTTTCTGATGTATTAAATTGTATAACAGTGCAAAATTTAGCTCATTTGTAGTGATCTTTCTTGAACTATTTGGAAAAAAACAAAAAATAACTAAAAACTTGTTGAAAAATAAACAAGTGATTCAATTAGAAATAAAGATTTCTACACATAGAAGTAATCATCAACTTAAAGTGCCCTCTTTGGGAATTGTAATAGAGATCCATCTGGATTCATGAACTTAATTCCAAACATTTCTTCACAAAAAAAAAGAAATCTTTAACATCAATATTTATGGAACATGTCCACAAAAAATCTAGCTGTCAACACTGAATATTGCATTTCTTTTCAGTTTATGAATTTACATTCATATTTTGTTGAAGTATTATTCCCAAAAAATATTTATAAATGATTTTTGAATTGTTGCTATTTTTAGAATGTTTTTTAAAAATGTCACGTACCCTTTGGCATACCTTCAAGTACCCCCAGGGGTACGCGTACCCCCATTTGAGTACCACTGCCCTAAGGGAACAACATTAGTATATGTTTGATGAAACGTGATTATATGTGTGACTGTATGTATGCAAATATGCTTGCATACGTACAGTATGTGTATATGTATGTTTCTACAGTGAATGTGCGTGTGGATGTATGTACTGTATTTGTGGATGTATGCGGGAGCGTAGGTACCAATGTGTGTGCGTATGTATGTATGAATAAATGTGTGTACGTGGGTATATATGTGTATTTGTATGTACAATATATTTGTCTCCCAGTATGTGCAGGAGCCAGAGTACGGCCCCAGACACTCAGAGAGCCCAACCCAAAACACCAGGTGCAGTGCCCAGGGAACAAGGAACCACCGGCCCTACGCAGCCAGGCCAGCCAGCAACAGGAACCCCAGAGCTGGGCCCATCGAGCTGCCCGGAAGGGCCAGCAGCAGGCCGGAGACAGACACGCCCGGCAGAGGACAAGGCAAGGGAGAAACAGGGGACAGACAGCCCTCAAGCCAGCGAGAGACCAAACCCCAAGGATTTGTCAATATGACATCATCACATGATTTGCTATGATGAATATATTTGCTTAAAAAAGGCAAAAAAAACCGTATACATACATTTAAAACATAATGTAATATTATTTTGCTCTATTTTGATATTGTTGCTGCTTATTGTACATTGTGCTCGGCATGGTAAAGCGGCTTTGCCAGCAACTTTAGGGTTCCATGTCCGATCCCCGCTTCCGCCATCCTAGTTACTGTCATGTCTTTGGGCAAGACACTTTACCACACTGGTTTAAATGTAACTTATATAATAAGCTTCACTATGCAAAGTGCTTTAAGTCACTAGAGAAAAGTGCTATATGAAGATAATTAATTTCACTTCAATGGCGCCACCACAATGACCACCACATTGTCCAGTATAAATTGTAGTAGCATTAGTTATGTATTGTGTCCCAAATGCACAGCCCCTCTACAACTTAGATCGCAAACAGTAGCCGGCCCTTTCCCCCACCCTCTCTGCAACAACTCAGCATGTGCCCACTGTTCAATTATATCAAAATAAGTTAAGAAATAAGACGAAGAAGACTACAGGTAATTAAATAAGTCTATATATTATTTAGTAACACAAGAGGGGGAAATCTGGACCCATTTAAATATGTCTGCCACGAAATGTTGAAACTGTGCAAAAATTGCGCTTGCATTGCCCGTGGGCATCGCATTCTGTGAGCACAGCTTTTTTATGCGAAACTGCCTTGAGAAGTACTGTGACTGATGAGCATTTAGGCAATTTGGGTGTGCTGAGTGTAGAATCAAGAAGGGCCAGGGCCATAAATGTTGATGACTTTGTGGATGTCTTTGCCAAAAAACATAAGACCAGCCAAATAAAGCTATTCTAAAGTGTGGTAATCAGAATCAAAGACTATTGATCCCTGTTGAGAAGATATTTTTGTAACAGTAATAATTAATTTTGTTTTACATCTGGCAATTGTAGAAAATATTTCTTGCATATTCTGTATAGCCCTGTAATTACACTAAGACTATTGATCCCTGTTGGGAAAGGCCTGTTTCATAAAGCAAAGTTGTGGTTGTTTCTTTACCTGCTTTTATTTGCATCTGCCACTATATGCTTTTCCCCAGTATATATTTTAGTTGCAAAAAAATGTGTAATTGTAATTGCAAAATAAAACAGAATAGTTGTCCAACTTAAAATGTAAACTGTACTGTTATTAGTCTATGCACATTAGATCATGGGGGGCGGCGTGGCACAGTTGAGAGAGTGGCTGTGCCAGCAACTTGAGGGTACCTGGTTCAATCCCGACCTTCTACCATCCTAGTCACGTCCGTTGTGTCCTTGAGCAAGACACTTCACCCGTGCTCCTGATTGGTCCTGGTTAGTGCCTTGCATGGCAGCTCCCGCCATCAGTGTGTGAATGTGTGTGTGAATGGGTGAATGTGGAAATAGTGTCTAAACTAGGGCTGGGCAACGATTAAAAATTGTAATCGAAGTTAATCGCACTATTTCTCCGATTAATCGTGATTAACTGCATTGTATACGCAAAGCCCAATAATGAATTCAAAAGTAGTGTGTAGTGCACCTTTATTGGAATATTCCCCCACATGAACAAAAGCGCCAAAACATTTGTTGTGCAAACACAATTTAAATCAGTCCTTGTTAAACAGTAGCAGTTAAATAGCATATTTTATGAAAATCAACTCAAAAAATGTAAATACAAACATTTAAGCTTATTGCCACTGCCAGAGTATTTAAGTTATCCTGTTTGTTATGGAAAATAAATATAATCTACATACAAATCTCTGAGCCACAATCATAACATCTGAACAGGCAATTTCTGAGGTAACAGCAGAAACATTTTTTTTATCAGGGATCTTATGTTTAAAAAACCTATAATATAGGTAGTGGGCTGTTTTAGGGAATTTTTGATCAAATTATCCGTAGTAGCAATATTAGTAATGTTGTGTTTATTATGCGTAGTGCACTTAAAATAATTATGACCATATCTAGGAATTGATATGATGGGAATTTTCCGATTGTTTGCTTGGTGCTTTGATAAACTGAACGCATCATATACATGGCACTACATTGTGATGTTATGAGCCATGGAAAAAAAAAACTACCCTACCCAGCATGCAACAGGAGTGACGAGCATGCGAGTTGCCCGGTATGGGTTGTGTGTCGCCATGACGGCATCTTGTATGTTGTAATATGCAAGCACTGAAAGCAAACGTTAAGAACTCAGCCAACACTCCTCGTCTGCATTATTCATAAATAGACAGACAACACATATACTCCGCTGCTTCACAGGCCGCTGGATGTAGCCGGCAAAGTATTCCCATGCTAGCTAGCCGGTCTAGCAAGCACGCGTCATTCAGTCCAAAACGGCCCGATCTATCCACATCCAGAATTGTCTGGCGGTCGTAAGTGATCCCGGAGTGACCACGCTGTAAGCCAGCCATGAAATTTGCAGAATATTCCGGTATTTTTGCCAAATGTTCCATCTTTACCAAGAGTCCCTCGACGCCGAGGCATCGCCATCTTGCTAGGAAAAGGCGTTAACAAAATAAAAGCATGTAAACAACATACGCAAGTGTGCGATAAAATAATTGTCGGCGTTAATAGATTGATGAGTTAACTCGTAATTAACACATTAATTTGCCCACCCCTAGTCAAAACGCTTTGAGTTCCTTAAAAAGTTAGAAAAACGCTTTACAAATATAACCCATTTTACCATTTACCATTAGTAACATTAAATGTAAGAAAAATAACCAAAGTATATCAGTAAGCGTTTCCCTAAGTCTTTCTGATAGTTTTCTACAGACTGGTTTACTACAAAAGTAGAATAAAACTGAATTTTCTCGAGATTTCCCTAATACTTTTTGTCACGCTTTCTTTATTAAAAACAACTGGCAACAAATCTAGCATCTATTTCTATTTGAGTCAAAACAACCTGCTGCTCTCAATGAATTGTCTCTTGATGGAATAATACAGATGTTTAAATTAAATTTTAATTCAATAATGACGTAACGGCATTGCACCTTGCATTGCCCACATCGTTGACTTCTAAGACTTATAAAGCAGATGTTGATAAAAAAAAAAAACTTCCCTTCTGTGAGAGGTTACATGATTTTGCTGGGGTACAAACTTTTGTTCTAATAAAAAAGCATTTTTCAGATCTGTATTTACACAAATTACATTTAGTACCGATAAGAATAACCACGAATATTGGTTTCAATAAGGATTATAGATATTGGTATCAGTATTGATAAAATCCTAACAATATACATTTGTATCACAGTCTGGTATGGAAAAAAATGCAGAGGGTGGTGAAAAACGCTTAGCGCATTGCCAGAGTTTTACTCCTTGCCATCGGCGACATCTACGGTAAGCGTCGTCTTAGAAGGGCCAACAACATCATAAAGGACTCCTTCCACCCAGAAGACTGTTTGCTCTCCTCCCCTCTAGTAGGCGCTACAGGAGTCTGCAAATAAGAACCACCAGATTCAGGAACAACCTCTTCCCAACTGCTCTCTCCATGCTGAACTCACACAATAATGTCTAATTGAATGTTAAAAACGTTAAGACAGATCACCTCAAAAAATAGGGTAGAATTTAAAAATATTTCACTGAATGAGACACCCAGAATGCAAATGAAAACAAGGAATGTGGGATTTACAATATTGATTATGAACAAAAAAAACACTCAATATGGGTAACATATGAATATCGCTCATCTTTTACTTCTAAGACCTCCTCCTTGATCTATTGTAATAACCCAAATATCACTCAAAAGTGCAGATTCCAACCAATGAAATGCTTTTATATAATTCATCCATCCATCCATTTTCTACCGCTTATTCCCTTTCGGGGTCGCGGGGCGCGCTGGCGCCTATCTCAGCTACAATCGGGCGGAAGGCGGGGTACACCCTGGACAAGTCGCCACCTCATTGCAGGGCCAACACAGATAGACAGACAACATTCAAACTCACAGACTTTCTTAATTTGAAAACAGCACTGCACATTGAACATTTTAATGGGCCGTATGAGACCTGCGGTTCGTATTTTGCCCAGGTCTTGTTAAGAGGCTCGTTAAAACAAATTCAGTTGATGTGTTTTGGTTTCTGCTGGTCTTTTTTTAATTGCCGTAATTTTTTGTAATTTATTAAAAAAAACATTTTGCAATATGCATTTTCTTTTGGTCGGCTCATTCCAGAGGTATGAATGTTGTGTTGTGATGGTCCACCGCCTCCCTGTAGAACGTCCTGGCAGCACGCTACAAATAGTCTATAGTTTGCAACTCGATACTACAGAAAAGGTGTTACAGATTATAGATGTATGCTGTTTGTTCAACAAAACCGCACACAGGTTGGACAGCTTAATAACAAATTTAGAGGGAAGAGTTTCAATGGGCACATGAAAAATCTTCACACTTCAATCACTAATAATTATGTTTCACACAAGACCAGTTAGAATAATACATAATGTTGGATATAGAGAATTCACAAAGCCTTTATTTATGGAATAAAAAATATTGAAATTCAATGACCAGGAGCTTTTGCAGACAGCTGAAATTATGTACAAAGCAAATTATAACCTGCTACCCAAGAATGTGCAACAAATCTCCTCAACAAAAGAAAAAAAAAATGTAACCCGAGAGAAAAATTTAGTTCAAAACATTAGTAATCACGTTTAACATTTAAGACCTTTAGCATATCAGTATGTGGAATGAAATTATGAAATATATTAAGCAAAGAAGTGAAATAATGTACTGATATGATGCAGTTTAAGAAACTGTTATATCTAAAAGTGTTTAGAAAGTACAAAGAAGAAGAATTATGCTAAAAGTCTTGAACTATAGAAAAAAGTATTACTTTATTAATCTTTATTGTTAATCTCATTAGGATAATGACAACTGATTGAATTATTTATGAAGAGAACAATTGTATTGAGAGTGAATTGATGTCAATTGTGTACACATTGAAAACAGGAAGTGAATCAATGAATAATATATGAATAAATGATATTCATATAGCGCTTTTTCTCTGGTGACTCAAAGCGCTTTACATAGTGAAAGCCAATATCTATTTTTGTTACATTTAAACCAGTGTGGGTGGCACTGGGAGCAGGTGGGTAAAGTGTCCTGCCCAAGGACACAACGGCAGTGACTAGGATGGCGGAAGCGGGGATCTAACCTGCAACCCTCAAGTTGCTGGCACGTCCGCTCTACCAACCGAGCTATACCGCAATTGCTAAGAAATGGAAAAGGGGTCGGATTAAATAAGCTTTGCTTTTTGAACATGCTGTAAAGAAAAATAAACATATGTAAAATATCCATATATCCATCCATTTTCTAACGCTTGTTCCTTTAGGAGGTTGCAGGGGGATGGGGGTGCGAAGCCAATTCCAGCTGGTGTAATATATATTGAAACTGTATTCATGTTCGAAACAAACTTCAATCAACCAACATACTGCCAGTAATACATGGAAAGTCCTCATTTAAAAATGACCCTTTTCCACTTGTAATCAGTTGTACACGCAGTCGTAGCAGGTCACACGTGACACGCCCACTAAGAGTCCACACAATTTTGAAATTTGCACATACAATTTAACACTTGTTTGGATCTTGGTAGATCAGGCCAAGGGTGTTTATAAATTATCAGTTTTTGAGAAGGGCTAGGCCTGAATAATCTCTGCTTCTTCCTACTCCTTTCAGACATATTGAATTGTGCAAGTGTAAACATGTGATGTTCCATAATGGAACTTGTAAGCATTACGTCTGAAACAAATAAACTATGACCCAACATTAAACATCCCTGCCATTCATATGACTTTGATCATATCATGCTGCAGTAGCGGCCTCCAGTAAAAAAGCAAGATGACATAAGTCAGTTACAACCAGTGGTGTAATGTGGGTTATCACAATAACAAATGCACACCGTAATCCATTGATGTGCCTCCTAAAGTATACAAGTGGCAAGATATAGCATCTTAGCGTGTTTTTCACGCACTCAGGCGGACCTCAACTCCCTTGGCTAGCTTCCATAGTATATCATTAAAAAGTGGACCTGCAACGCCCGTCCCTGGGATGTGTTGTAATGGTCCACATTAGGTGGTCATGAAAATAGGGTCTGTAATGCGTATGAATCAGAGCCACACATAGGCACTGCTGGCCCTCTGCAACAACCGTTAGAGACCACTGCAAGAATCAATCTCAGACTCTCAGCTGGTCTAAAGCAATCAGTGTGATGGGATTGCACTTGCTGCTTGCTTTACATATTCAATCTGTCTCAATCTTCTGTAGATAAACACAGCTTCCCGGGGTGCTTGGCAGCAGTGCGCACTGTGGCTTCACTGTAATGAGCCGCAGGAGGCTGACAGAGACGGGTGGAGAAAATCCATCACTGCGTGGGTCAAGCCTCCTTGTGGGCGCAGCTGGCCCGTCAAACACACAAGTACAGCGTGAGGTGTTTTGCCACTAGCATGTAGTAGAAAAACAAAAATTAAAGGTTTTAGAAGCTAATAACCATAGGTGGGTAAATGTTGCATTTACTTAAAGGGGAACATTATCACCAGACCTATGTAAGTGTCAATATATACCTTGATGGTGCAAAAAAAAGACCATATATTTTTTTAACCGATTTCCGAACTCTAAATGGGTGAATTTTGGCGAATTAAACGCCTTTCGGTTTATCGCTCTGGAGGGGATGACGTCGCCGAGGTAATACAGCCGCCATTTTCATTTCCAACACATTGTAAACATTGGGTCTCAGCTCTGTTATTTTCCGTTTTTTCGACTATTTTTTGGAACCTTGAAGATATCATGCCTCGTCGGTGTGTTGTCGGAGGGTGTAACAACACTAACAGGGAGGGATTCAAGTTGCACCACTGGCCCGAAGATGCAAAAGTGTCTGCCGCCAGACCCTCATTGAATGTACCAAAGTGTCTCCACATTTTACCGGTGATGACAGACATGACACAGAGATGTATGGATAACCTGCAGATGCATTTGCAATGATAAAGTCAACGAAATCACAAAGGTGAGTTTTGTTGATGTTGACTTATGCGCCAATCAGACATATTTGGTTGTGGCGTGACTGCAAGCTAATCGATGCTAACATACTACGCTAATCGACGCTAACATGCTATTTACCGGCGGTGCTAAAGCAGACATGGCACAGAGATGTATGGATAACCTGCAAATGCATTTGCAATGATAAGGTCACAGAATTCACAAAGGTGAGTTTTGTTGATGTTGACTGCCAGCTAATCGATGCTAACATGCTATGCTAATCTATGCTAACATGCTATTTACCGGCGGTGCTAAAGCAGACATGGCACAGTGATGTATGGATAACCTGCAGATGCATTTGCAACTATATTACGTTTCCTTCCACCCACATTTAATGCAAAAAAAACACTTACCAATCGACGGATTTAAGTTGCTCCAGTGTCAAAAGATGCGAAAGTCCTGATCGTTTGGTCCGCACATTTTACCGGCGATGCTAACACAGCTAAGCGGCCATGCTATGGCTATGAATAGCGTCAATAGCTATTCGCTCAATAGTTTCAGTTTCTTCTTCAATACTTTCATACTCCAACCATCCGTTTCAATACATGCGTAATCTGTTGAATCGCTTAAGCCGCTGAAATCCGAATCTGAATCAGAGTTAATGTCGCTATATCTTGCTGTGCTATTCGCCATTGTTTGTTTACATTGGCAGCACTGTATGACATCACAGGGAAATGGATAGTCGAATCGCAAATTGCGAAAATCAAGCACTTTAAAGCTTTTTTTAGGGATATTCGGAGACCGGTAAAATTTTGAAAAAAACTTCAAAAAATACAACATGCCACTGGGAACAGATTTTTAGTGTTTTTAACCCTTTTGAAATTGTGATAATGTTCCCCTTTGAGTAATTATTTGGATAAATTGTACTTGGCTGAGTAGTTTTAATCCAACATAATTTTTACTTTAACTTCAGTATTTTTGGGAAGAAGAAAAGCTTTTACACCGTTAGTGAGTGTCGTTCTGATCGCTACATGTATTTTTTTCAACATTACATATAATCTATTGATCACTGCTTGAAAAGATGTATTCATTTGGTCCGTCGGCGAAGCCTTCTTCCGGCGAAAACTGTCACATGACTCAACGTAAGCACTTGAGATGTTTGATTCTATTTCACCAATCAAACGGAGCATGGCCTACTACAGGCGAAGAAGAACAAGCCGGTGGTGTCTCACTACGGTGAGAGATGTCTTGTCTTGGTTTTTTGTCTTGTGAATTTCATGTTTTAGTTTGAAAAGTAACTATCCTCTCGTTTCAGGTCACTTGCCCTTCCTCTTGTGTCATCAGTCTGACGTCATCCCTGATTATTTCCACCTCTTTACCAAAATACCCCCATGGGTCTTATAGTCCGCGTCTCCCTTTGTTCTGTGCCAGAATGTCTCGTTGTATCGTGCATCTCCAGCTTCATGCCCAAGCCTTGTCTCGTCTTGATTTGATTTATCCGGATCCTGAATTTTCAAGTTGGTATTTTCAGTTTTCCTTTTCTCCTCTTAAGCAGAGTGATTTTTTTGTTTGTTAGGTTTTCAAGTTAAAGAGGTGAGTTTAGTTTATTTTTACAGTCTTTTCATTTCTTCACTTTTATTGAGTGATTTTTTGGTTAATAAGCCAGAGTACCCGGAGAAATACATGCATCTGGGGATAGGTTGATTGGCAACACTAAATTAGCCCTAGTGTGTAAATGTGAGTGTGAATGTTGTCTGTCTATCTGTGTTGGCCCTGCGATGAGGTGGCAACTTGTCCAGGGTGTACCCCACCTTCCGCCCGAATGCAGCTGAGATAGGCTCCAGGAAATAAGCGCTAGGAAATGGATGGATGGATGGAATTTTGCCAGACCAGAAACAGTGTAGTAGTTTTATAACCCATTGTTTTTCCTTCCTTCTAGATAATTTTTTGTTGTTTAAATTGTATAGTTATTTTATTTGCCAGTGTAATTGGGATTTATATTTTTGGTTACTCCTTTCGGAGGGATTTTCTCTTTTCCCCCTTTAATGAAACCGTATCGCCCATTTCCCAGAATTCATAGCTGTTGTTTTATTGCCCTGACTCAAGAGTTGAAAGGTGATCATTTCAAAATATAAGCCTGCGTGATTGTTCTCCACTCTGCATCTGAGTCTTATTTGTGATCCAGGCCTGACAAGTGGTGGGAGGGACTGACAGAGTTTACCCCAACAAGCTCAAGGTGAAGACACAGAAGCTGAAATAAGTCGTTTTTTTTTAAGTATATGATAAAATAAAAACAACCTACTTGTTTAATAATTGTCACAATGTTCTCAAAGAAGACTCCAAACAAGCTGAAACAGAGTCATGTATTGAGAGAGTATGGCCAACCATGGATTTCAGGCAATCTCCACAATGATTGGTCGAAAGGCACTTATGTGACTACAGGGCGCCATGACTGCTACTAACTTATGTTTGCAATGCTTCCTTGTCAGTTTTTGGACGTGTAAAAATGCCCTGTCGGGCAGCATGGGGCCTCTCCACTAGTGAGAATTGTGGAAAGCTTTTAAATCGCTTTCCCCACAACCTGGAATGAAAACAAGTATGGGACGTGAAGGTCATAGATTGACACTGCAGAGCAAAACTCTACAGTGTCTCTTCTGCTAGGTAAACACACGACACAACGCTTGTGTTTTTGGGGTTTTGTTTCATGACAGAACACACAGAAGATAATTCAAATAATAACTAATACATTTTAGGAAACGTTTGACGAAAACCATTGGTGAAATAAGTACCAAAGCACACTAATTCTCTTACTATGTTACAAAATAATAATTCACTACTATACAATATACAGCCCTAATACCCTACTGTGCAATACTACCCTTCCAGTGCAATACGTCCGACACTGATTGTTATTTATTACTACGGTGCACTTGTCTTGTTCTGTATATTGTACAGTATTTTGTATTTCTATAGTGTTTTGTATATTGTACAAGATTGCTTATTATTTTTAATGGATATTAGTCTGTTTATTTCAATTGTTAGTTTTTTCCTTTATTTCACCCCATATTTGTTCCCACTACCGCACCTTAAGTAGGAGTCTTTTATCTCGTTATATGCAAATATAATGCCAATAAAATCCATTGTATTCTATTCTATTCTAAAAAAAGAATGATGATTTAGAATAATACATAATGAGTAATACACACACTGATTACAAATACATTAGAGGCAGCCACCAGAGTTGACATTCTTCACACAAAAGTCACAATTTATTCGTGATTCCTGGTCCCAAGCTAATGAGGATTTTGGCAAAATGAGGGTAATACTTTTTTTGGGTCGTTTTGTATATTTTATTGCGCTATCAAGTGCGTGTTAGTGTGCCTGCTGGTGACTAAACAATGCATAAATGTATACAGCGGATTGCATAAAATATGGCCACATAACAATATTTGCACAAAATTAAAGCATTTTTTATCGTAAGTTTATGAGCTGAAGTTTAAAGGGGAACATTATCACAATTCCAAAAGGGTAAAAAACAATAAAAATCAGTTCCCAGTGGCTTATTATATTTTTCAAAGTTTTTTTCAAAATTTTACCCATCCCGGAATATCCCGAAAAAAGGCTTCAAATTGCCTGATTTTCGCTATCTGTATAGCCACCGTCCATTTTCCTCTGACGTCGTCCAGTGATGCCAATACAAACAAACGGATAGCTCAGAAAGATATAGCGACATTAGCTCGGATTCAGACTCGGATTTCAGCGGCTTAAGCGATTCAACAGATTACGCATGTATTGAAACGGATGGTTGGAGTATGGAGGCAGATAGCGAAAACGAAATTGAAGAAAAAACTGAAGCTATTGAGCGAATAGCTATTAACGCTGTTCGGCCATGTCTGCCTTAGCTACGCCGGTAAAATGTGCAGACCAAACGTTCGGGACTTTCGCATCTTGTGACACTGGATCAATTTAAATCTGTCGATTGGCAAGTGTTTGTTTGGCATTAAATGTGGGTGGAGGGAAACACTGGATGCAAATATAGCTACAAATGTACATACACCTAGCTTAAATAGCATGTTAGCTGGCAGTCATGCCGCGACCAAATATGTCTGATTAGTGTGTGAATGTGAGTGTGAATGTTGTCTGTCTATCTGTGTTGGCCCTGCGATGAGGTGGCGACTTGTCCAGGGTGTACCCCGCCTTCCGCCCGATTGTAGCTGAGATAGGCGCCAGCGCCCCCCGCGACCCCGAAAGGGAATAAGCGGTAGAAAATGGATGGATGGATGGATAGAACATAAGTCAACAACATCAACCAAACTCACCTTTGTGATTTCGTTGACTTTATCGTTGGAAATGCATCTGCAGGTTATCCATACATCTCTGTGCCATGTCTGCCTTAGCAGCGCTGGTAAAATGTGCAGACACTCCGGCACATTCAATGGGGGTCTGGCGGCAGATTTCTTTGACTTTATTGTTGTAAATGCATCTGCCTTGAGTGTCGCAGGATATCCACACAATCTTGCCATCTCTGTAGTAGCACTGCTTTTGTCGGTAAAGTGTGCGGAACAAACGACTGATAATTTCGTCGGCTTTACCCACACCTTTCGCATCTTTGGGCCAGTGGTGCAACTTGAATCCCTCCCTGTTAGTGTTGTTACACCCTCCGACAACACACCGACTAGGCATGATGTCTCCAAGGTTCCAGAAAAAGGTTGAAAAAACGGAAAATAACAGAGCTGAGACCCGGTGTCTGTAATGTGTTTGAGAAAATGGCGGCTTTATTACCTAGGTGACGTCACGTTCTGACGTGGTCGCCCCGAGAGCGATAAATAGAAAGGCGTTTAATTCGCCAAAATTCACCCATTTAGAGTTCAGAAATCGCTTAAAAAAATATATGGTCTTTTTTCTGCAACACCAAGGTATATATTGACGCTTACATAGGTCTGGTGATAATGTTCCCTTTTAAGAACTATATTTGGACATACTATTCTGATTTATTTTGTCGGAAAAACTAACGTCGGAACGTAAGCAATTACATGCACCTGCCCACAGCAGCACACGTCAATTGTAGTGAAGTGAATTGATTAACTCATATTATGCGTGGGTTCCCTTCCAGATACTCCGGCTTCCTCCCACCTCCAAAGACATGCACCTGGGGATAGGTTGATTGGCAACTCTAAATGGTCCCTAGTGTGTGAATGTGTGTGAATGTTGTATTGGTCCTGTGATGAGGTGGCGACCTGTCCAGGCTGTACCCAGCCTTCTGCCCGTGCGCAGCTGGGATAGGCTAAAGCACCCCTCGCGACCCGGTAAGGGACAAGCGGTAGAAAATGGATGGATGGATGTTTTGCATATGGTGAATGTTGATATTCACCTTAGAGAAAGCAAACCACCAAGTTTAAGTAAATAGTGGTATTTCAGGTTGAGCACATAATAAAAGAAGGACTCTTAGTTTGACATTCACAGGTGGATTGGATCCTTTTTCGAAAGAAAGAGGGCCTATTTGGGACTTCGGAATGCAAAAGGGATAGCCTTATCCTTGAGAAGAGACTACATGTTTAGCTCAATACCAACATTTAAGTTATGACTTAAAGCGGTTGGTTTTCAGACACTTACATACGAACATCTTCTTTTATGGTCAAGATGCGCTCTACTGACTTAGCACACACACACAGACAGGAAGGAGGAATATAAAACTGATGGTTTGTCTTCTCCAAGTTAGAAGTGCCTCATTTTTTCCCTCCTCCAGGAACTGCAGTTCTTTATAATGACACTCGCTTGTAACACAGCAAATTTTGGTTCACTAAAGTGGCTCCGACATCTTCTTTGATCCAGCCGCACTGTGAATATCTAGACCAGAAATACTATCGTTTAATTGGCCATATTCTCTTGGCTCTGAGCTAAAATGATCACAATCGCCCTCTAGCATACAAGAGGCACACTGCGTATGGCCAACAGCTACATAAGAGATGGAGCATGGAAACTAGCAGTGATGGGTGGTAACAACCTACAAGTAGTGATGCTACGTAGCTTAACTACATTTCCCAGTGGCTTGGAGGGAGCTTTGCTACTTTTTGAATCAGCAGCGATTGGCGTAGCTTAGTTAGCGATGTAGCATTTATAAAAGCTACAAGCTACAAAGGGAGAAGATGGACTGCAAATCCATTCATCCATTCATCCATCACTGCTCGTCCCTCCCGGGGATCCAGGGGGCAAAGAAAAAATGCAGATAAAACGCCCTGACTATTGGTTGGTTTACATATGATGGTACAACTTTGCAAGTTAAAATCAATGATAAAAAGAAGGCATGTTTCCAGTTTGTGTTTATTATGATAAACAATCAAAAGGAGCATTGGATCTTTGCCTATTTGTTTGGTGGAAAGTCATGCATTAACTTGAGATATACAAACCCCGTTTCCATATGAGTTGGGAAATTGTGTTAGATGTAAATATAAGAAGAATACAATTATTCGCAAATCCCTTTCAACCCATATTTAGTTGAATGCACTACAAAGACAAGATATTTGATGTTCAAACTCATAAACTTTTTTTTTTTTTTTTCAAATAATAATTAACTTAGAATTTCATGGCAGCAACACGTGCCAAAGTAGTTGGGAAAGGGCATGTTCACCACTGTGTTACCTCACCTTTTCTTTTAACAAGACTCAATTAACGTTTGGGAACTGAGGAAACTAATTGTTGAAGTTTTGAAAGTGGAATTCTTTCCCATTCTTGTTTTATGTAGAGCTTCAGTCGTTCAACAGTCCAGGGTCTCTGCTGTTGTATTTTACGCTTCATAATGCGCCACATATTTTGGATGGGAGACAGGTCTGGACTGTAGGTTGGCCAGGAAAGTACCCGCACTTTTTTTTTACGAAGCCACGCTCTTGTAACACTTGTCTTGCTGAAATAAGCAGGGACGTCCAGGATAACTTTGCTTGGATGACAACATATGTTGCTCCAAAACCTGGATGTGCCTTTCAGCATTAATGGTGCCTTCAAAGATGTGTAAGTTACCCATGCCTCGGGCACTAATACACCCCCATACCATCACAGATGCTGGCCTTTGAACTTTGCGCCTATAACAATCCAAATGGTTATTTTCCTCTTTGTTCTGGAGGACACCAAGTCCTCTGTTTCCAAATATAATTTGAAATATGGACTCGTCAGACCACAGAACACCTTTCCACTTTGCATCAGTCCATCTTAGATGAGCTCGGGCCCAGCCAAGCCGGCGGAGTTTCAGGATATTGTTGATGAATGCGTTGGGCTTTGCATAGTAGAGTTTTAACTTGCACTTAGAGATGTAGCGACCAACTGTAGTTACTGACAGTGGTTTTATGAAGTGTTCCTGAGCCCATGTGGTGATATCGTTTACACACTGATGTTGGTTTTTGATGCAGTACCGCCTGAGGGATCAAAAGTCAGTAATATCATCACTTACGTGCAGTGATTTCTCCAGATTCTCTGCACTTTTTGATGATTTTACGGACGGTAGATGGGAAAATCCCTAAATTCCTTGCAATAGCTCGTTGAGAAATGTTGTTCTAAAACTGTTTGACATTAGCTTACAAGGTGGTGACCCTCACCCTGTCTTTGTTCGTGAATTACTTAGCATTTCATGGAAGCTGCTTTTATACCCAATCATGGCACCCACCTGTTCCCAATTAGCCTGCACACCTGTGGATTGTTCCATATAAGTGTTTGGTGAGCATTCCTCAACTTTATAAGTGTTTATTGCCACCTTTCCCAACTTCTTTGTCACGTGTTGCTGGCATCAAATTCTATAGTTAATGATTACCTGTATTTGCACACAAAAAAAAATGTTTATCAGTTTGAACATCAAATATGTTGTCTTTGTAGCATATTCAACTGAATATGGGTTGAAAATGATTTGCAAATCATTGTATTCTGTTTATATTTACATCTAACAAAATTTACCAACTCATATGGAAACGGGGTTTGTAAATGTATATATACTGTATGTAGTGTTGATGTAGCAAGCTACTCTTGCCGTGTCGCTTGTAGTGTAGCTTGTTGCAATTTTGTGGGGATAGCTTCACCTGTTGCTTAGCTACATTTAATTCAGAGTAACTAGTAACTTAGTTACATTTTGCAAGTGGCTTGCCCATCAATGGAAACTGGTACTGTGTAGGTGTGAAAATAGAAGATAGTGAATTATAGATTAATATTACATATCACACTAACATACTGACTCTTAAAAGTGACATGACATCAGACAAGGCATTACAACTCCTCAATATTTACTGAGTAACTAGGAAACATGACATTAATATCATGCTCTGTTATTTGTGTCAGAGGAAATGTTCATAAATGTTTACACACACTTCACATTTAGTTCAACAGGATGTCCTCCTCCAACTAGAGAAAACACATTGCAGTAAGTTGTAGATGTTTTTTATGTTTTACACACACACACACACACACACGCACGCACGCACGCACACACACACACACGCACGCACGCACGCACGCACGCACGCACACGCACGCACGCACACACACACACACACACACACACACACACACACACACACATGAATGTCTTGCCTACTTTGTGTGGATCCACGTTTGGTTAGTAGGTTATGAGAGCCCCCCTTTCCACTATAGTTTGAATAACGAAAAACGTATATATAGCACTAGATGGGGGTAGAGAGTCGCAACTTCACTTCAGAATGCAAAACACACAAAGTAAAAAAATATTTTACTTCTGTAGCTGTGCGGACCGACCGCTGTTGCTAGGTAGATTTGACCGTACACGCATAGTAATGAGTTCTGTGAGCTGGCCGTATTTAAGGACAGCAAAGTTCTCAATGAAGGTAACACATCTAAATTGAAAATAAATCATATCTTGCTCATTTCTCAACCTTTTTTACTCAGTTTACATTATTATATAAATATGCAAAATGTACTACATATTCAAATGTATGTACATAATAAGTAGTTTGTTGGCTTTTTTTGTTACTTGTGTAGTTTGTACTGGTTCAACTTTGTCCCGTGTGTATCCACACACACACACACACACACACACACACACACACACACACACACACACACACACACACACACACACACACACACACACACACACACACAAACGCACACACTAACTACGCTTGCAGTCCAAGTACTATTAAAATATCTACAGTACCAAAAAAATCAGAAGTTATTCACTAGTTACTCGATACTTAAGAAGTTTTGTTTTTTTTCCTGAAATGCTTACTTTTACTCAAGTAATTATTTGTATGACTACTTTTTACTTTTATTTTAATCATATTACTATAAAGTAACGATACTCTCATTTGAGTATAACTTTTGGCAACTCCACCCACATATTTTAATAACATAGTAATAGTAAATGATAATAATATTAAGACATAATGTGATATATCAAAAGGATTGGACTCGGCTAGGCTAGCCTTTTTTAGAGCGCAATATGTACGCAAAGAAAACTAAACGCTTGAAATTACAAGAAGAAAAATGAAATCATAAATAAAAATAAAATCACGGTACCAGAAACCGCAATTAGCCGTGCTAATGTTGGAATGCATTTCCTCAGCGTATCAGCATGTTGAGAACAAAATAGGCACTGACACTACCCATGTCCACATGGGTTTTATTTGTCAAAAATATATATTGCCCTGTCAGTTGAATGACACATCGACATACAGGCTAACGGAAATACCTCATTAGCCTATACGTCGCTGTGTCATTGATCAGGCTAGCATGCTAAGCATTTGTTGCACGAACATACTAGCTTTGTTAGACAAGATAATATTGTATTGGACAATATAGTTTACATACAAAATGTTCATTTCCATTTATTACAAGTAATAAAAAAATGTGACATCCTGACTTACCTATCAAGGAGGAAATTAGCAAGTTTGCCGTTCGATGAAAAAAATATTCTCCCCCTTCAATCGTCTACATCTTTCAAAGGCATCCCCAATACAAATCCTCTTTTTGTTCCTGGCTTTGTCATGAATAAGTTGAGAATTGTAACAACCCCTTTTAGATTTCCTAAGGTCTGACATGTTTAGTAACTTTATCAGTGGGAGTACTTCCACAAAGATGACGTTTCGTAACTGGCAACCTGGATGTGACACACTCACTGACTTTCTAATTGGTCAAACGGTAGAGGGCGGGGCATCGAAATTAAAACAATAACAATACTTTGGGGCTGTAATTTTAATTTTGAAATTAGCATATCCCGGCTGAACTACTGTTATCAGTTATAAAGGTATTCTAAAAAACATGATTTATTTATGCCTTTTGACATATCAGGGCCATTTAATGATGACTTGGCATGAAATTATTACACCTTTAAAGAAAAACATATTCGACCCGCAAAATGTCTATATATTTTTTTAATACATTTTTAAAATGTATGTTTCACTTTAGAAACGGAATAAATGAAAATCTCGATTTGGATGTGATTGGATTCTAAACTGTCATATCAAATGTGCATGCAACAATAATCCAAGCATTTTATTTAGGTAATCAAAAAAAAATACATAAATATCTACTTGACACATTGACTCACGATTTCAAAGCAAGTTATAGTTGTTAATAAATAAAAATAATAATAATTAAACACAATTTTCTATGCAAATGATACATTTATATTCATAAATATTTAATATTTCAAGCGGCCCTCAAGGGCACATAACTGCAATATGGTGCATACTAAAAACAAGCTTGACACCCCTGCATTAGGTGTTATGTACAGTATGTGAGGGTTGGAAGGAGAGGACACCACAAAGGACTTAAAGGCCTACTGAAACCCACTACTACCGACCACGCAGTCTGATAGTTTATACATCAATGATGAAATATTAACATTGCAACACATGCCAATACGGCTTTTTTAGTTTACTAAATTACAATTTTTTATTTCCCAGGAGTTTCGTCTTGGAAACATTGTGTAATGATGACGTGTACTTAGGACGTCACGCATTTTTAGGAAGTATGAGCGCTACACACACACACAGGTAAAAGTCGTCTGCTTTAAGGGCATAATTACACAGCATTTTGGAGATCTGTGTTGCTGAATCTTTTGCAATTTGTTCATTTAATATTGGAGAAGTCACAGTAGAAAGATGGAGTTGGGAAGCTTTAGCCTTTAGCCACACAAACACACGGTGATTCCTTGTTTAAATTTCCCAGAGCTGAAACTTTACTATGGATCAGAGCGCGGTCAAGCAGACATGGATCCTACCGAATGTCAACCAGCAGGTTTTGGTGAGAAAATTGTGGTTAAAAAGTCGGCACTTTCCGGATATCACCTGAGCTTGTGTCGTCCGTTCAGCTGCCGTCGACACCCGTGGACAAACCTCTCCGACTATCAGTTAATATTAAACTCACTAAAACACTAGCAACACAATAGAAAGATAAGGGATTTCCCAGAATTATCCTAGTAAATGTGTTCAAAAACATCGGAATACGTTCCAATGCTATCGCGTTTTTTTTTTTAACTCGTTTTTATTTTATTTTTTTTCTCTTGTCCGTCGCTATCAATATCAATATCCTCAAACACAAATCTTTCATCCTTGCTCAAATTAATGGGGAAATTGTCGTTTTCTCAGTCCGAATAACTGTTTTTATTGGAGGCTCCCATTAAAATCAATGAGAATATGTGAGGAGCCCCCACACTTGCGACGTCATCGTCTGCGACTTCCGGTAAAGGCGAGGCTTTTTCAGGAAGTACCAAAAGTGGCGAACTTTATCGTCGATTTTCGCTACTAAATCCTTTCAGTAAAAATATGGCAATATCGCGAAATGATCAAGTATGACACATACAATGGACCTGCTATTCCCGTTTGAATAAGAAAATCTCATTTCAGTAGGCCTTTAAGGTTACCAGGTTTATTGTAACCTTTGATGATTGTGTGGGATGTGTATGCTACTCTAAGTGTTGGTTGTAGGATTAAGTGTAAAATTAACCATGAAAATAATTCAAGAGGATGTTGTACGTGCGTGATGGATGAAATCTTCTTCTGACCAAGGGGGTAGGCACAAGGGAGATCCGGGGACAGGCAGGAGGTCGAGGGCAAGCGGCAAGCAAAAATAATAATAATAATAATGGATTAGATTTATATCGCGCTTTTCTATTGTTAGATACTCAAAGCGCTCACAGAGAAGTGGGAACCCATCATTCATTCACACCTGGTGGTAAGCTACATCTGTAGCCACAGCTGCCCTGGGGTAGACTGACGGAAGCGTGGCTGGCAGTTTGCGCCTACGGCCCCTCCGACCACCACCAATCATTCATTCATCATTCATTCACCAGTGTGAGCGGCACCGGGGGCAAGGGTGAAGTGTCCTGCCCAAGGACACAACGGCAGCGATTTGGATATCAATAGGTGGGAAGCGAACCTGCAACCCTCAGGTTTCTGGCACGTCCGCTTTACCCACTACGCCACGCCGCCCCAATGTCCGAGTCCCGGCGAGTGATCGAGGATGGGATGGCACTTTTGGTTTATATGTGAGTCAAGGTTGGTGGCCAAATACTTTTGCCAGTGTATGTCAAGGTATTTACTAAGTGGCATGTGTAGCTTTACCCTGCAGTGTGCTCCACATGTAGCAACTTTCCATGACATCAGTACTTAAATTGATTTAATCAAAATTGGGAGGACGGGAGTATACAACATGAATATGGAATCAATCTACAGTATTTCGTTTGTAAAGTTACTCTGTAACCATCACGAACAATTTGTCCTGGGGAGGCACATCTGTCTGATGTTAAACACACACACACACACACACACACACACACACGAATGAAAGTAGATTTTCCCAAGAGGAAATCTCAGTGGGCCTTTCAGCTGCTTGACCATAACGCTCCCACATTTGACTCTGTGCATTCATGTGCACGCGTGTCACCCTGGGAATACTCCAACCTACAATACGGGAAGTCCACGGATGCACGTCTCCTTCTACAATCAATCCAATAAAACTGAAAGCTGCAGTATAGATAAAAAACAAAGCAGAATGTAATATTTAACAGTAAGTCATTGTGGGGATAAATTTACATTATTATTCTCATTAAATTGTGGGAAAACAGTTACATTTTTTATTGTGATGTGCAAATGATTAAATAAATTACTATGGTGTTTAAGGCATCCTATACACATGTATTAGACAACAGTGAGCATCATCCCCACTTAGACATCACTCACCACAAGAGAAGTCAATTCCCCAAATTCATCAATATTATTTAATTCGTTAAGTCTCTTTCGTAATGGATGTAGTCAAATTATCCCAACACAATGACAAATCGCCCTCCAACAGATGAACATAATGATTGTCTTTATTTGATTTGTGAAATGATGTGAGAGCGTTCTGAAAACACAATTACCATTTGAGCTTCTAAGGAGGTATTAACATTGCATGTCACACTGTTTGGGTTGGTCTCTTGGGTGCCTGCAACATGTGGGGTCTAACATCGGTAATATCAACTCTGCCTTTGTAAAGATAATGATGCTCAGCTTTCTTTAACACAGTCGGGGAGATATTTATTTTTCAAAATTGGCCATTCGTAGGACCAATTATGCAAAACCATCTTGTCTTACCTATTAGTACCTGATGTTGTGTATTTGGGATCTACATAATGCAGCTGAGATAGGCTCCAGCACCCCCCGCAACCCCGAAAGGGACAAGCAGTAGAAAATGGATGGATGGATAATTCTGAAACTTTGAAATCAAACCATGGAGACATTGCAGATATATTCATTACGCAATATGGCTTTAATCCTTCATCCTTACTCCAAAGAAGCTGTCCCACTGGTTACATCAGCTTCATCTTTTGAACGTCCAATCACAGTGCTAACATGAGTTTTTTGTCCCAGCCCTGCGCTCACCGGGCCAAGCCCATATTTCCTTTATCAACGGACTGAGTCCATTTTCATGTGGCTAATCACATAACCCGGTCCGTCTTTCCAAACGCATATCAAATGTCCAACTCCAGCCTTTGGCTGCCCAATCATAGCATAAAAGCAAACTTTATTGTCCCGCCTTGAGAGTGCGCTTGTATATTGAAAAGGAAAAACTATTGTGTTTATAAATTTCTCCTTATTTTGCAGTAATCTATTTGTTGTGTTTTTGCCATTTCCCTGTCTTCTCTTTGTTTTTTGTGTCAGTTTTGTCCTTCTGTCAATTAGTCCCCAGCAAGGCACACCTGCAACAAGTCACTACCCGGTAGTATTTAAGTTCGTCACCGCCAGCTGTTCCCTGCCGGTTATTGTCTCCTGAACCTCCCATGTGCACACGACTGAATCGCTTGATCCTGCCTGGTACGTTGTCTCTCTTGTTATTATTATTCCTCACCTCTGGTTTTTTGCTCCCTAGTCCCTCTAAAGTAAAGAGGATTTTGCTTGGATCCCTTTTTCCTTTGCCCAGTGTGTCCTGGCCATTCCCCCCTGCTGACCACTGAGGGTCCTGCTTTTGTTTGTCTTTTCATGGTGCGCACGTCTGCCCCATCGCCTTTAGTTAAACCCTTTTTGGACTCATTAAAGATTGTTAAAATTTTTGTAATCCAACCTTGCCTCCCGTCTCTGCATCGTGGGGTCAATTCCTTGATCAAACATATTGCTCCATAGTTAACAATAATGTTGTATCCAATTAAAATATCCAATATCTCTATTGGATATTTTGCCCACATTTTGACTGTAGTATTGTCATCCAAGCACACTGAAAGGCACAAAGCAATGATGCCACTGTTTGGCTTTCTCAGCTGAGGCCTTTTGCCCACACTGGTGTCTGCACCAAGGCAACAAAAGTGGTACAGTTTGTAACCAAACTGTATATTAAAAGCTTTTTACGTGATTTTAATCCATTTTCACCTTACAAGTATAACTTACTACAGTGTATATATTTAATTAACAGTGGCGGGCCGTGCGTTTCCCACTTAGGCCTTCAGTGATGTCCGACTTCAATAATTACCTCTCAAAATACCAGCATTGATGTCACCCCATGACCATTGCTGGAGTAATACTTTAAAGGAACACATTTACACACTACTGGGCATTGAATTACCTCAAACAGAGACGGCGCTGCGCATTAGGGGGATTGGCCGTGCCTGCAACCTGAGGGTTCCTGGTTTAACCCCCACCTTCTACCAATTTCATCACGTCCGTGGACATTTCACCCTTCCTCCCCTGTTGTGGTTAGGACCTTGCATGGAAGCTCCCACCATCAGTGTGTGGATGTGTGTGTGAATGGGTGGAAATGGAAATAGTGTCAAAGCGCTTTGAGTACCTTGAAGGTAGAAATGCGCTATACAAATATAACCCATTTACCATAACCGTATACAAAACAGGTTATTATCTGGCGCATTTACAAATCAATAAACTCACATCAGCAATTAAAACATATCTTATGTGGTGCTGTCAAAATTAAAATAGCAAAAAACATATTAAACGTGAAAAAATAATTAAATAAAATATTTGATCCAACAATTTGTAGGACCTATTTGACGCCTTATAAGCCAGTGGTACCACTTGTAGTCAGATGTTTCGAGCAGATCGTGGGCATGTCACCATTTCATCGCTGGAAAAGCTGAGCTAGCTTCCGGGCTTGGCCGACATGGTCTCACAAGATGTAGTTTCGCTCTAAATATCCTTCTTGAAAATGGCCTCGCAAATGTATATCTTCCACCTAATCAACGTTTTGTTCTCCTTCTTTGCGGGTCAACACTTCCCGCTTCCTGCTAAATTGCAACTTGTGATTGGATACTAACTTTGGAATGACAAGTGATGATCCAATCATAGTCTCAGTAACATAAGGCTACCTACCATTGGCAACTGTCAACAACCTGTGATCTGATTGGCTATCGCAACTGTCTATCAACTCTATGTTTTCTCAAATTCATCCGCTAACGGACCGGGTGTGGCTCTGCTGATCGGCTCAAACCAGTGAATATCCAATCACAAGACGTGTAAACGTCACTTTCAATGTGAGGCCAGCTAGAAGGCCTTACTGACAACAACTCTTGATCTGATTGGCTATCGCAATTATTTATCAACCCTATGTCCCTGTTCACTTACAGCGCACAGACGCCGCATTGTTAATTCTGAATGCACCGGGCAGATTTGGTTCGGCATGGCAACATAAGCTAGCTGAATTCTGATTGGATAAAAACTCTATAACGTAAAAACTACAGCGTTGGAAGGAGCATAATATGACATGAAGAGAATATGAATACTTTCAGATATTTAGGGAAAGTAAAAAGAGATTTTATCTTTAATTATGATCGTGATTTCTGGTTATGTTAGGCCAGCAGAGAAGGCCTTGCTGGCCCTGACGGCACACCACTGATATTTAAGTGTGTTGTACAAAAATACATCCAAAGTAATTGAACAAGTTGCAATGTGTATATTTATATGAGAGAATGTACTCTGGTTACAACGACAAAAAGTGAGTTTTATTGCACTGCCTAAGAACAGTACTTACCTCGAGCCCATTGTCATCCATCTTTACCCAATTACCTGCCTCCCGTTTTATATACATTCTAAATAGTGTGCAACGTAACTTGTTCTTTGTAAATATGTATATTTGTTTACATTTACTGTATACATCTTACTGGATGTTGTAAATAAATGTACCAAGTATATTGATTGTGTTTTGTGTTATTTAATGTGTGTGTAATAAAACATGCAATGTTATTATTTTTTATTTTCTCTTTGCAATACATGGTTAGAGGTTTGATATATGTTTTGAAGTTTGTTAATAGAAAATAAAATTAAAAACCAAGTGAAAATGTCATACGGTATACAATGATATACAATATACATACATATTTATACAGGACTGCATGCAAGGTAAGATAAATCGCAGCACGGTGGTTCAGGGCTTAGTGCGTCTGCCTCACAATACGAAGGTCCTAAGTAGTCCTGGGTTCAATCCCGTACTCGGGATCTTCTCTTTGTGGAGTTTGCATGTCCTCCCCGTGACTACGTGGTTTCCCTCCGGGTACTCCGGCTTCCTCCCACTTCCAAAGACATGCACCTGGGGATGTCAATCAATCAATCAATGTTTATTTATAGCCCTGAATCACAAGTGTCTCAAAGGGCTGCACAAACCACAACGACATCCTCGTAAGAGCCCACATAAGGGCAAGGAAAAACTCACACCCCATAGGACGTCGGTGACAGTGACAGTGATGACTATGAGAAACCTTGGAGAGGACCGCAGGGAGTGGGGGGTTGGCAACACTAAATTGGCCCTAGTGTGTGAATGTGAGTGTGAATGTTGTCTGTCTATCTGTGTTCTTCCTGCGATGAGATGACAATTTGTCCAGAGTGTACACCGCCTTCCGCCCGATTGTAGCTGAGATAGGGACCAGCACCCCATGACCCCAAAGGGAATAAGCGGTAGGAAATGGATGGATGGATGGATGTAGATAAATATTTTACACAATATATAATACCAGTTGAAACCAATTGGCATTATTAGCAATAAAACTTGATTAAACTGGCCACCGTCTATATCAGTGGTGGGCAAACTACAGCCCATGGACCACATCCAGCCTGTTTGTCTCTTCAATCTGGCCCGCCCAAAATGTACTAAATACTTCAAGGGTCTGGCAAAAAAGGGTGATCAACAACACCGCTCCCAGTAAAAGATTATCCAAAGTGTTAACCCTTTAATACCATTTTTTAATGTTTCTTTGATATGATATTTTTGAAAATAGTTCTAATATGGGGCAGTACGATGGCAGAGGAGTTAGTGCGTCTGCCTCACAATACGAAGGTCCTGAGTGGTCAGGGTTCAATCCCGGACTCCGGATCTTTCTGTGTGTAGTTTGCATGTTCTCCCCGTGAATGCGTTACCCACATTTGCGATCCTCTCCAAGGTTTCTCATAGTTACTCTCATCGACGTCCCACTGGGTTGTGAGTTTTTCCTTGCCCTCATGTGGGCACTGAACCGTGGATGTCGTTGTGGCTCGTGCAGCCCTTTGAGACACTTGTGATTTAGGGCTATATAAAAAAACATTGATTGATTGATTGGCATGCTTGTGCTGTGTATCTTGACAGATTATTATTGAAAAAAAATGAGAACTCAAGTCAAGAAAATGTATCATTTAGCCTTGGGAGAAAAAAAAATCCTGGCAAATTGACACCTGGTTTAACAAATGCACAACAGCACATTTATGAGACGTTCAAGGTCTGCTTAAACATAGCAAAACATGTAATCTTAAAGTTCACTATATATTACAACACAAAAACAATGAAAACAAATCACTTTTACATGAACCCAATATTGGTGAACTTGTAAACAATGGACCTAAATTAGCAGGGTACAACATTAATCATTCGGTCAGCAATGTAATTTCAGTAATTGTGAACTATAATAAGTAGAGATTCTGATCATGGGATCAGGTTGTAGACCTGATCAGGTTGTATGTCTGCCTCACCTGGTGTTTAGTTCAACGCACGTCACTGTTGTAGACTGACATTTGCCTTTTTAAACTGATCGGTGATTGGTTGAGCTGGTGAGCCCACCCGATGTTTACCACAGCTGTATCCCAGTGCTTACATGCTAAAAATTGTACTAATGTGAGAGATTAGGAAGACGATCATTTAGTTTCCATATTTTTTGTTACAAACATGCAAGAGTTGAAATAATTCCAGGATGGTGCATGTCTTGCCAGAACACCAGCTCAAATTTGTGTTGTCTATCCACAGTGTGAAGCGCAGGGCGACACATAAGCTAACCGCCAAAGCTTCAATGTAAAGTAGGGTTGATCGATCCAGATGTGGATACTAATGATACCTATTTTATCGGTTATATGAAGTGATTAAAACAAGTTTTTTCTTGTTAATATTACAAAATAATGTATTTGGTGTTGTTTTTATTGTTTACAAGCTCAGGGAGTGAGTCTCTGGATACAGGAAAGCCTCGAGGGGCCAACCCAAATGATATAAATGGGAGCTAATCATAGTTTTTGCTTTTGTTTAATTATTGTGCACTTGCCACTTCACGTGGTTGAAACGATCATATGTTGCATTAAATATCACAAACGTAATATATTATCTGATATACAACAATGCTAGTCAATTCCAAATGTGTTATTGTGTTTACTTAAGTTACTTTCTGTAAAACATTTTCAGTTTTTTAATATATTGTCCAAGTTTCCCTGCTCGACTCTAGAAAGAGGTTCCGCAGCCTCTGTAGCAGAACCTCTAGGTTCTGTAACAGCTTCTTCCCTCAGACCATAAGACTCCTGAATGCATCATAATAAACCCCTCAATTTCTCCCCAAAACAGATTAACTCGCTGGAATATAGAGACAGTATAACATACATCCATAAACGTTGATGCATATGCAAAAGTTCAATACATTTATCCGTACAGTAATCTATTTATTTATGTCTGCACCTCATTGCTCTTTTATCCTGCACTAAAATGAGATAATGCAACAAAATGTTGTTCTTATTTGTACTGTAAAGTTCAAATTTGAATGACAATAAAAGGAAGTCTAAGTCTAAGTTTTAGTATGAGATCAGACTCAAAAAAGGATCGGGACATCCCTAATAAGAAGAGCATCACATATTTGATATCCTCATCACATATCAATGGTTTCTTGCAAACATTTTCTTCCTGTGTCACCTTTCTGTCTGCTCCCCCACCCTTGCTGCTAGATGTTAAAGTCAAATAAATGATAACGAAAGCCTCCTGGAGCGTGTCTATCCAACTAGAGCAGTCTTCAGAGAAAAAGCTTCGGTTCGTCTGGACAACTCACACTTCTTTGACTTGGCAAAATATCTTTTACCCCAGGAGCTATTACTTAGAGAAATGCACTACAAGCCACTTAAGCTCAGCTTATTTCTACTCCTTTTCGGACGTGCTGTATTGAAACAACTGGAAATATGTGATACATTCCAATGTATTGCATGTTTGAAATACACTGAAACTGAACTGAACTGAACCTGAAGCAGAAGAATCAAACATGACAATAATTGAAATGGTTACAAAAGACTGCAGCCTGTCAATGTGTGTATGTTTAGTTGCTCTGTCCCTGCGGCCATTTCTGTGACTTCAATCTACTGAGTAAGTCTAAGCACAATGTTGCAATACAGACGTTCTGTTCCAGATTAATCAATGGCTCTGGTCCAGATCAGACAAATAAGGGACACCCTCAGCTTATTTAAACTGACTGGCGCTGGCAAGTGAGCAGAGGAGAGGAAGCTGCCAGGAGCAGCAGCACCGAAAAAAGTCGCACTTCACTCCATCTTTCATATCTTTATGTGTATTCAAACACACCGCACACGTCCCACAGGTGGGCTCACACACAACAACAAGATCACAAACACCTCAGGGAGTGCTGTGATTCAGAGACATGGCCTGAAGCAACCTGGAAGAATGACAAAAAAAATAATAATTAAATATGACACCGCTTTAGCATACAGTAGAAAATGGATTCATATGGCCCCATACCTGGGTGGATTTGGCGTGAGAGGAAGTGAGGGTTTAATAATTGTGCAATGCAGTCTGCTGAAAATGATGGAAAGCGCCACTCTACATATTTTTTAACGCTGTGGTCAAAGTTGGCACAAGACACACTTTAAGACATTCAACATCATCTAGCAGCTGAAGTGGATAGTCCATCCATCCATCCATTTTCTACTGCTTGTCCCGTTCGAGGTCGCGGGGGGTCTTCTGGAGCCTATCTCAGCTGCATTCGGGCAGAAGGCGGGGTGCACCCTGCCTAGTTGGCCACCCCATGGCAGGGCCAACACAGATAAACAGACAACATTCACACTCACATTCACACACTAGGGCCAATTTTTAGTGTTGCCACTCAACCTATCCCCAGGTGCATGTCTTTGGAGTTGGGAGGAAGCAGAAGTACCCGGAGTGAACCCACGCATTTACGTGGAGGACATGCAAACTCCACACAGAAAGATCCCAAGCCCGGGATTGAACCCTGGACAACTGAGGATCTTCGTATTGTGAGGCACATGCACAAACCCCTGTCCACCGTGCTGCCCGAAGTGGATAGTGCACCCCCTTAATTTGTCATGTTCCATGTGTCAAGTAAACCGTGACCAATTGGGTCATGTAAATACCCTTTCTACTGTACATTAACTGTTGATCGCAGGAGTAAAACAATTATATATTTTTTTATAGTTTAAATTTTACATATTTTTATTCAGATGCAATTGGTACCCAGCTGTATTAAACTAGAATCTCGGTACAGACGTCCTACTCTGTATACATTTTGAGTGATGTTATTTATTAGAGAATTACCTGCCAGATGATTGAAATCGCATTTTCAGGGTTAATTTTTAAAAGAATTGAACAAAACACCTAAGCAGTTTGACTTATTGTACTGAAAATAACTCAAACCATGGCCTTAGTACCGAGGTGCATACCGAACCATGAGGTTGCATTGTTACAGTCCTCCTATTCCAGTCCTACTTAAATAGTGGGGGGCCCCATGGGTAGGCCCAGGTATGGTGCAATGCCAGGGGGGACTCGTGACATCGGGGAACATGCTTTTTTTGCCGTACCAGAATATGATTAAGTGTATGTAGCCCTTTTTGCTTCACTGTAACCACGGTGGGAGACGAGGAAAGGCCAGTGTGTTGTTTCCATTAATGTTAATAAAGCTTACAATGTTATGCAGAGGTATAGTTATAATAATTTTATAGACCAATTATACTATTTATAGTGACGGTGTGTGTGGGTGGGGCGGGGTTGGGGAGTGAAATTTCCATCCTCAGGAGGACGTAACTAAAAAAAAAAATTGAGAGGCACTGTCCTAATCAATTATTTCAATAATGGTTGAGTCGAGACTCCTTTAAAATGTGCATATTTGAAAATATTGTATACGGGTTTGACATAGTACAGGGTATTTTCAAAACAGCACTCTCGTGTGAAAAAAAATCTCCATCCACACAGGTGAAGTTTTGTCTGTTCACATAAAAACACCTGATGTCGTGCACATTTCCTCCCACCAAAAGCTTTGGGGCCTGAGCTACGAAAGGTAATAAACTTGTGTGTAGAGGAAAAGAAGCAAAATAGAGGATCCATTTGGTGTTTGTCTTCATGTACAAACGTTTCTACATGCAGAAAATATGCAATATATGATTAGATTTAGAACGCTCACAACACTGGGAGGAAAAAAATGACAATATTAATAATTTAGCACAGGCAATGTGATTTATCAAGACTAAAACTGTTCTGCGTCTATACCATGCATGGGCAAACTACCGCCTGTGGGCCACATCCGGCCCATTGGTCCCTTTAAGCCTGCCAAATATTAAACCAAAATTGAGCAAAAATCTGTTTTGAGAATTGTTCCGATAAAAATGATACTAGATATGGACGCACTGGCAAAAAAGGATGATTAATAACACTGCTCCCACTAGAATAGAATGTAAGTGTTAACTCTTTAATACCATTTGATGTTCTGATATATTATTGATGAAAAAAATAGCGATGTCCGATAATGGCTTTTTTTGCCGATATCAGATATTGTCCAACTCTTAATTACTGATACCTTTATCAACCGATACCGATACATATAGTCGTAGAATTGACACATTATTACGCCTAATTTTGTTGTGATACTCCACTGGATGCATTAGACAATGTAACAAGGGTTTCCAAAATAAATCAACTCAAGTTATGGAAAAAAATGCCAACATGGCACTGCCATATTTATTATTGAAGTCACAAAGTGCTTTTTTTTTTTTTAACATGCCTCAAAACAGCAACTTGGAAATTGGGACATGCTCCCCCTGAGACAGCATGAGGAAGTTAAGGTGGGCGGGGTCTGGGGGCATATTGTAGTGTCCTGGAAGAGTAAGTGCTGCAAAGGGTTCTGGGTATTTGTTCTGTTGTGTTTAAGTTGTGTTATGGTGCGAATGTTCTCCCGAAATGTGTTTTGCATTCTTTTATGGTGTGGGTTTACAGTGTGGCACATATTTGTAACAGTGTTGAAGTTGTTTATACAGCCACCTTCACTGTGACCTGTATGTCTGTTGACCAAGTATGCTGCATTCACTTGGGTGGGAAAAGCCGTAGGTATTATGTGACAGGGCCGGCACGTAAAGGCTGTGCCTTTAAGGTTTATTGGCGCTCTGTACTTCACCCTACGTCTGTGTACACAGCAACGGTTTAAAAGGTCATACATTTTACTTTTTGAAACAGATACCAATAATTTTGAAACCGATACTGATAATTTTCGATAATACATTTTAAAGCATTTATCGGCCAATAATATCGGCAGTCCGATATTATCGAACATCTCTATTGAAAATATATGTAATTATGTATGTGTGTGTGTATATATATGTATGTGTGTGTGTATATGTATGTGTATGTATGTATGCATGTGTATATATCAATCAATCAATCAATGTTTACTTATATAGCCCTAAATCACTAGTGTCTCAAAGGGCTGCACAAACCACTACGACATCCTCGGTAGGCCCACACAAGGGAAAGGAAAAATTCACACCCAGTGGGACGTCGGTGACAATGATGACTATGTATGTATATATATATATATATATATATATATATATATATATATATATATATATATATATATATATATATATATATATGTATATACATATGTATATACATATACATATGTATATATATATCTGCATATATGTATATATATATATATATATATATGTATATGTATATATATATACATATATTCATATATGTATATATATACATATATGTATATATATACATATATGTATGTGTGTGTGTATTTATGTGTGTATATGTGTATGGATGTGTATGTATGTATGTGTATATATATGTATATGTACGTGTATGTGTATGTATGTATATATATGTATATATGTGTATATATATATGTACATATGTGTGTATGTATATATATATATATGTATATATATATATATAATTTTATTTTATTTTTGTTGTTTTTTTGTTTTGTTTTATTTTTAAAAAAAAATTCCCCTTTTCTCCCCTCCCTCAGGGGGAGAATTCGACAGGGCGGTTGCTGGTTGTTCCATCTCCATCGTTGGGGTCCCTGCGGGTGGGGTGGGTGGTCCCCGCGGCCCTGCACTGGGTGGTCCTGTGACGGCCAATTCGGGTGGGGTGGCCTGGTGTGGGCCGCGCCGTGCTACCCGGGGGTGGGGGTGGGGTTGGGGGGGCCCGGGTGCTGGTGGGGCGGGGGCGGTCTTCCCGTCCGG
The DNA here is from genome assembly GCF_033978795.1 of Nerophis ophidion. Taxonomy (NCBI): domain Eukaryota; kingdom Metazoa; phylum Chordata; class Actinopteri; order Syngnathiformes; family Syngnathidae; genus Nerophis; species Nerophis ophidion. Next base: position 53,837,822 of record NC_084618.1, read on the forward strand.
CTGCGGGGAGTCTCTGGGTACCCCCGGGCAGGGCGTCCCGTCTTTCTGCCCGTGTGGGGGGTTCTCTCTCGCTGGCTTGTGGTCTGGCCGTCCGCTGCTTCTCTCGTGCCCTGTCCTCTGCCGGGCGCGTCTATCTGCGGCCTGCTGCCGGTTCTTCCGGGCGGCGCGATGGGCCGGGCTCTGGGGTTCCCGCCGCCAGCCGGTCTGGCTGCGTGGGGCAGGTGGTCCCTGGTTACCTGGGCGCCACACCTGCTGTTTGGGTTGGGCTCTCTGGGCGGCTGGGTCCGCACTCTGGCTCCCACGCACACTAGGGGTCAAATATATTGTACATACAAACACACATACACTAACACAACACACACCGTTTACTCATACATACAAACATCCATACATTGGTACCTAGGCTCCCACATACATACACAAATACATTACATACCTACATACTCCAAGTCCATCCATCCACGCGCACAATCACGGTATGAACATACATATACTGTACATATACATTCACTGTACAAACAAACATACATGTACTGTACATATACATTTACTGTACAAACATACATATACTTTACATATACATTTACTGTACAAACATACATATACTGTACATATACATTCACTGTACAAACAAACATACATATACTGTACATGTACATTTACTGTACAAACATTCATATACACATTCTGTTCACATACAAGTACATATACATACAGACACTCATGCACATAATGTTTCATCAAAGATATATCAACGCTGTTGCCCTAGGGTAAACTGGGTAACACAAGGCATATTGACAGATCTTAAACCATTGTTACTATAACAATCCACAAGATTAATATTGATTGCCTCTCTCTCTTCCCTTTCATCTTTCGGTATTCCTTCTTCTTTTTTTATTTTTTTTTTCATTTATTAATTTATTTTTATTTTTATTATCTTTCTAGCTATCATTATGTATACGTATCGTTGCATTTGAACAACTGTATTGTTGATAATAGAGGTAAACTATTGGTTTTGTTCATGATCAATAGCGCTTTTTCTATTGGTATTTGTATTGCTCCAGTTTTAGTGTAAAAATGCTCATTGTCATTACTATATTATTTATTTCACTAACTGCTTATTTGCTATCACTTTTACGATCATATTTGTACATATTATGTATGTGCTGGTGTTGTTCTATAGTTGTTGTTGTTATTGTTGTATTTCCTGTTGTTGTTTTTGTCTCTCTGTCTAATCCCCCTCTTATCCCCACAATTGTCTTCCTTTTTTTCTCTTTCTATCCCCTCCTGCTCCGGCCCGGCTGCACCAAATGATAATATAAATACATTTAATAAAGTCACATTCAAATAAGACAACAAGAGAAGTATCCTACACTTCTCTTTTGTAAGGTAAATCTGAACAGCCGATATGGGCATCTACATCAACTATATGATTTGCCTGAGCAGCTGCACAGACAAAAAAAAAAATAAAAAATAAAATATATGTAATATTATTAAAATAGTAGCTGTGATATCCCAAAGGGAATAAGCGATAGAAAAATGGATGGACGGATTACTAAAATAGCCCATGTTTGAGAAGCCTGCTCTTAGTTCAAACAGATATGATTTGCTGAAATGCATCATGTGCTTGCTGTCAAATTTCAAAAGTCAATGTGACTGAATGAATGAAATATGTTTATTTCGCTCATATAATCAACCATGAACCATTAACCATTTTGTGTGAACAGTTTAACAGTACAGATTATACATATATAACAATCATACACATTTACACACAAAAAGAAAAGATAAAGAATGTGACCCCTGAGCCAAAAAGTATGCCCACCCTTGGTCTATACTGTATTTAGCACGTATAAAATGTTTGTGCAAACTGGCCCAGTAATGCACGAAAGGGGGTGTGAGAAAAGAAGCGATCGTGCTGCAAATACAAACAGTTGAGAGAGAAAATATATTTGTATGTGCCTGTCAAAATATTTGGACCATCACAAATAGAAATATCACACATATTATCTATTCAGCAACAACATCTTCCAATGTTACAGCTGCTGGGTGGCTTATTCAAATCCAATTGATCTGTTTTTTGACTACTGGCATTTTTTAATGAGACAAGTATAATGTTATAATACTGTATATGAAAATAGATGCATTTTTTGCGACTGGATGATTCCAGATGCACCATAACACCGCAAAGTCTCCCAGAGTGCAACTTCAGCGTTATGTTGTGAGACAGCGCTTCAGTATAGCCCAGAATCTGTGACACACATTATACTTGTGTGCTGCATGTCAACAACATGAAGAAACGCCACATGTTGGATGACAGGATGCCATAAATGTGGAGGGAACCATGTGTTTCCATGGTGTCAGCCAGCATAGATTTCAATTCATATGCACTCGCTATGATATGTACATGCAGTCTTGGTAGATCACCCACTAATACTGTTAGAGTACACACAATTTTATGGTATGCACACTTTATTTTTCATTTGTTATTTGGATCTCAGGCCCTTTGTCACCAAATATGACACCCCTGTTCATCAACAAAGTAGTAATACATAGACAATGAAAAGTACATAATTTTTCAAATCAGCATACACTCACACAAAGCCCAGTAAACACCATGACTGATTTTATTGCAATAGTCTGTGTGTGTTATAAGGCGCAAGCACACACGTCGACCATTACCAGGTCCAATTTAAGGGCTGAGTGGGTTTTGAAAAGTGCTGGCAATCCAAGAGATTGTCTGTGCTTTTAGCTCAGTTGTCAGCACGCTGGCACATCACACCGGCAAACCTGGGTTCTCGCCCTCGTCAAAGCAGTATGAAAAAAACAACGCAGCCATAAAAAAAATTCAGAGGGTAACCACCAGGACAAAACATTTAAAAAATGTAACTCAGAAGCCGATATTGACAGCAAAAAGTCCTTCTCGCAATTGTTGGATATTAATTCAAACCATAACCAACCATAAATCACGTAGCTCTTGTCTCAAAGGAAGTGTACTTCAATCTGTCACATCACGCTGTGACTTATTTGGAGTGTTTTTGGTGTTTTCCTTTGTGTAGTATTTTAGTTCTTGTCTTGCGCTCCTAATTGGTTGTTGATTTCCATGTCATGTACCGATGTACTTTGTGGACGCCGTCTGCTCCACACGCTGTAAGTCTTTGCTGCCGTCCAGCATTCTGTTTTTGTTTACTTTGCAGCCAGTTCAGTTTTAGATTCGTTTTGCATAGCCATCCCTAAGCTTCAATGCCATTTCTTAGCGGAACTCGCCTTTTGTTAAGTTTTGGTTTAAGTGTTAGATACCTTTTTACCCGCAAACCATCGTTGTCGTTCCTGACATCTAGCAAGCAATTAGCTACCTGCTGCCAGCTACTGATATGGAAGAGTATAACATGGTTACTCTGCCAAGCTCTCTGCAGCCCAGACCCTCAACAACGGCACATTTGCTGATTATATTTACTGGTTCGCAAAAAAATTATTTTTACTCAATTACGTGAAATTACATAATCTCCCACAGCACACCAAACTATATCTCACGTTACACTAGTGTGCCGTGGCACAGTGGTTGAATGGTTGAAAAACACTGGACTACACGATGCAGAGCTGACCGTGATTGAAAGCTATGACATCGCATTCCGCCGCCCAAAAAAGTGTGCCCCTGATTGGATGGGGACCACTGGGCTTCAACCCAGGTAACCCAGTGCATTAAGGCGGCCTTGACAGTTACGCAAAACGAAACAACCATCAACACAAGAGCTTCAAATTCTGTTGTTGAATAGGGTTTGAATACATAGGATAATGTTACATAGTTCTTTATAACACAAACCAGAAAGCTCGTTGAAGCTGGAGATTTGGAAAACCTCTACCCGTCCTGAGTTTTTAACTAAAGCTCAGTTTTTAATCACAAAAACGTACACTGTGTGGCCAAAAGGCCACAAGGCATAGAAAAGTTTGTAGTTTTTAAAAAATAGATCTGTTACGGTACCGTGGCATGTTGATGCCAGAGATCGTCTTACCAGGATGCGGTGGGACGACAGGAAGCAGCTTGCAGGTAAGAAGAATGATTTATTTTTCATGAAACATACAAAATACAAAAATAAACAAAACAAGCGTGCCTATAGCATAGGAAGCTAACGGAGGAGCCAACAAGAAAAACTAAGCACATGAACGAAGCTTTCCTCAAGAATGGAATATGTAGACGTCGTAACTCGCTGCATAGAAGCAAACAAAAGCACCAGAACGAGTGAGGCGACAGGATGGAATAAATAGCTTTCTGATTAGTGCCCGGGAACAGATGAACATCCCTAACAGTAATCAGAGGCAGGTGAACACAATCAATAACCATAGCAACCAAAGATACACAAAACAGGGGTGCTGAAACAGAACTTAAACAACAAGTGAACAAAAACGTAAATAAACTATGATCCGGGCAACGGATCATAACAATATCCATATTCATGTGGATATAGCCTGAGACAAATGCAAATGGTCTCTTTTTCAAACTCATGTATTTGATCTAACTTGTGCCGTTAATTAATGAGCAAAAGAATAACTGTGGTTGTTGCATGGAAAGTAAGTCCATACTAGCATTTATTTACTTGCATTTGCCAGCAGATGTATCTTGCTCAGTGGCCTTGTAGTTAGAGTAGGGCTGTGAATCTTTGGGTGTCCCACGATTCAATTCAATATCGATTCTTGGGGTCACGGTTCGATAATATATCGATTTTTTCGATTCGATTCGATTCTCGATTCAAAAACGATATTTTTCCGATTCAAAACGATTCTGTATTCATTAAATACATAGGATTTCAGCAGGATCCACCCCAGTTAGCTGACATGCTAGCAGAGTAGTAGATTTTTTTTTTAAAAAGCTTTTATAATTGTAAAGGACAATGTTTTATCAACTGATTGCAATCATGTAAATTTGTTTTAACTATTAAACGAACCAAAAATTTGACTTATTTTATCTTTGTGAAAACATTGGACACAGTGTGTTGTCAAGCTTATGAGATGTGATGCAAGTGTAAGCCACTGTGACACTATTGTTCTTTTTTATTATTTTTATAAATGTCCAATGATAATGTCAGTGAGGGATTTTTATTCACTGCTATGCTGAAATTATAACTAATATTGATACTGTTGTTGATAATATTCATTTTTGTTTCATTACTTTTGGTTTGTTCTGTGTCGTGTTTGTGTTGTCAAGCTTGGACATGGATTGTGTGTGGTCATTCGACACAGAGGGATTACAGGACGAGCCAGGCGTGAATTCAGGTACATGATATTTATTAAATAAACAAACAAACTACAAAAAGGCAAACCAAGGACGCGCTCTGTGGCGGATAATAATCTATACTATATTTAAAACAAAACAGCACAATGGCATGACTATATACAAACAAAACTAGCACTGTGGCATAAATACATAAACTTACACGGCATGGAACTGTGGACGAGGGCGTGAAGGTTGGAACAGCATGGGTAGGGTGCGTGCGAGTGTGAAGATCCCAGGACGAAGACAAGAAAAAGAGTGACTTAAATAGCTATGATCATTAGTGAAAACAGGTGTGAGGCTGAGAACCGGGACGTGACAGGTGAAAACTAATGAGTTGGCATGGAAACAAACAAAACCAGGAAGTGCAAAACGTCACTGAATGTCCAAAAACTAAACATAGCATGACCAAAACCAGAACATAACTTAAAGGCGTGACAGAGCCCCCCCTGTTGAAGATAGCTTCTAGATGTTCAAAAATAAAATACCAAAACAAAACTATGATTAAAAGTCATGGGAGGGCGGGAGGGGGACATGGCAGTGGATCGCCAAACCACGTGCCCCTGTATCCATCGGGGAAGAGTCAGGTAGCGGCGACGCGTGGAGGACAGAGGTGGGTGACCCGGGAACGGCCATATCCGTGGCCGGCCCTCTTGGCGTGGCGGACGACCACGTAAACACCACAACCGTGGCCGACGAGGAGGGCGTGGCGGACGACCACGTAATGGCCACAATTGTGGCCGACGAGGTCGGCATCTTTGGCGTGGTGGACGCCGACGTAGTATCCACATCCGTGGCTGACAAGGCGGCGGATGCGTCGTCAACGTGGCAGGCATTGGCGGTCGACATGGGCTTGGCGTTGGTGGTCGACTTGAGCTTGGCGTTGGCGGTCGACTTGGGCTTGGCGTTGGCCTGCGCTTGGCGATGTGGAGCTGACACTGGCGGCGCTTGGCAACGTGGAGCTGACACTGGCGGTGCTTGGCGACGTGGAGCTGACACTGGCGGCGCTTGGCGACTTGGAGCTGACACTGGCGACGTGGAGCTGACACCGGCGCCGCTTGGCGACGTGGAGCTGCCACTGGGGGCGCTTGGCGACGTGGCGTGGAGCTGCCACTGGGGGCACTTGGCGACGTGGACTTTGACGTGGACGTGGACTTTGAGGTTGACGTGGACTTGGAGGTCGACGTGGACCTGGAGGTTGACGTGGACTTGGACTTGGAGGTTGACGTGGACTTGGAGGTGGACGTGGACTTGGAGGTGGACGTGGACTTGGAGGTGGACGTGGACTTGGAGGTTGACGTGGACGTGAACTTGGAGGTTGACGTGGACTTGGACTTGGAGGTTGACGTGGACTTGGACTTGGTGGTTGACGTGGACTTGGACTTGGTGGTTGACACTGGCGCCGCTTAGCGACATGGACCTGCCACTGGGGGTGCTTGGCGACGTGGAGCTGCCACTGGGGGCACTTGGCGAAGTGGACTTTGACTTGGACGTGGACTTGGAGGTTGACGTGGACTTGGAGGTTGACGTGGACTTGGAGGTCGACGTGGACTTGGACTTGGAGGTTGACGTGGACTTGGAGGTGGACGTGGACATGGAGGTGGATGTGGACATGGAGGTGGATGTGGACTTGGAGGTGGACGTGGACTTGGAGTTGGACGTGGACTTCGACTTGGAGGTTGATGGGACTTGGACTTGGAGGTTGACGTGGACTTGGACTTGGAGGTTGACGTGGACTTGGTGCTGGTGGCCTCGCTGGAAGCTGCAGCTTAGCAGGCCGAAAGACTGGTGGTGGGGGACGTGCTGGTCGCTGTGGCTTGGCACCGCACTGGGCAGAACCAACCAAACAACCCCCAGCCCCAGCCCCCCCCCCTCAATGAGTGGCTCCCAGACACTTTCACCGTGATCCGGAACAGTCTTTTGGGGTGGGCGGAGGGAGGTGAGGAGGAGGGCAGAATCCTCCCCTTTAAATTGTCCATTTAGTCTTTTTTCTTTGGTCTTGGTTTGATTGTGTGAGGAAAAAAAAACATTCTTGTGACGTGGGTGGAGCTTGAGTCTTGGGAGGCGTGGCATGATATTCAGATGGCTGTGATTGATGTGATCTATTGTGCAAAATCATTTTTTGATAATAATTTATCAATGTTATGGGATTTGAGTCTTCTGATGGAGGTGGGTGATTAACTGTGAAAGTCTTGAAAAAAAAATCTTCCTGATCTGTGATGTGTGTTGACAGTGGTGTGACGTTGTCATGGAGAGTCCGGGCAGCACGCGGTCCACTTCCGCCCTGAGTGGGAGGAGCTTGCTGGCGCGACGATTCCTTTCCGCACCTGGAAGCCTTCCCCAACGTCCTTTGTCGAGGGTGACGCTTCCGGGAAGACGGCATGGCGTCATCTTTGGACCAAATGGATTTTATTGGTACCAATTTGCCATTTGGCCCCCACATCATCTCTTTGAGCACCATGGAGGAATAGTGGAGCGTTTCCTCCTCCATAGCGCGCAGCACCGCCAACGAAGCCTCGTCCAAATGATCATCTGCGAAGGTGCTCTTATGCTGGGATCTTTCTGTCAAGCTTGGACATGGATTGTGTGTGCTCCTTCGACGCAGAGGGATTACAGGACGAGCCAGGCATGAATTCAGGTACATTATAAGCACATTATATTTATTAAATAAACAAACAAACTACAAAAAGGCAAACCAAGGACGCACTCTGTGGCGGATAATAATCTATACTATACTTAAAACAAAACAGCACAATGGCATGACTATATACAAACAAAACAAAACTAGCACTGTGGCATAAATACATAAACTTACACGGCATGGAACTGTGGACGAGGGCGTGAAGGTTGGAACAGCATGGGTAGGGTGCGTGCGAGTGTGAAGATCCCAGGATGAAGACAAGAAAAAGAGTGACTTAAAAAGCTATGATCATTAGTGAAAACAGGTGTGAGGCTGAGAACAGGGACGTGACAGGTGAAAACTAATGAGTTGGCATGGAAACAAACAAAACCAGGAAGTGCAAAACGTCATTGAATGTCCAAAAACTAAACATATCATGACCAAAACCAAAACATAACTTACAGGCGTGACATGTGTCTCCTCTCAATTGCTCTGTTTATTGCAGTTCTGAGTGTTGCTGGGTCAGGTTTGGTTTTGGAATTGGATTTCATTGTTATGGTATTGCTGTGTAGTGGTTTGTTGGATTAATTGAAAAAAAAAAAAATAATAATTACAATTAAATTAAAAAAATCGATTTCTTTAAAAATGAGAATGGATTCTGAATCGCACAACGGAACCGATTCGTTTCGTATTCGAATCAATTTTTTCACACACTCCTAAGTTAGAGTCTCCGCCCTGAGATCGGTAGGTCGTGAGTTCAAACCCTAGCCGAGTCATACCAAAGACTATAAAAATGGGACCCATTACCTCTCTGCTTGGTAGTCGGCATCAAGGGTTGGAATTGGGGGTTAAATCACCAAAATGATTCCCGAGCGTGACCACCGCTGCTGCTCACTGCTCCCCTCACCTCCCAGGGGGTGAACATGGGGATGGGTCGAATGCAGAAGACACATTCCACCACACCTAGTGTGTGTGTGGGACTATCATTGGTACTTTAACTTTAACTTGATATAGATATACCGTACGTTGGTAGGAGTATTTGTCACCTGGACAGCGGGTGTGAAAATATCACTTTCTCATGCGCGCAACCTGCTTAAAATGGAACTCAATAGGCAGTCGTTGGCCGAACTGATAAAGTGTTGAAAGCCTGTGGAGACGAGGCGACGCGGCGTGGTTGACCTGAGACGCTGTGATGTTGCGCCTCTCTCAAATAGCAGCAAGAAAGAAAAAAAAGGTAATTAGTGCGAGCGGCACCATGCACAAATTGACACGTAGAATTTATCCACATGAACAGACGATAAAACTCACACCCTTGCATGAAAGTCACATAATATACACCCAAACACGACCAGAGCACAGACACTTGCAGCATGCAAGGGAAGCCTGGTGTAGGCGAGGAGGGAAGCTACAGTTCCAAAGGGTGTGATAATTAACAGCTTAGCATAGCATCTTTCAAGGCACCATATCACGAGGATTCCACCTGTGACTCAGTGCTTCTGTCACCTTCTTGCATCCCATCAAGTGATTTCAAAGCAGTAGGGAGGGATGTTCTCAACGTTGAATCCTTAAAGCAGCAATATATTGGTTGACCTTTCAAACAATGTTGCTATTGCACATGTGGAGAAAAGTCTATCGGTCTTGCCAGGACTTCTTCAAAGAGTCTTTTATGTTCGATTGGTAGACTAGCCTAGACACCTGTGTTGGCTTTAACATCAGTGCTAAAGTTATTGTACAGAGCAAGCAGATATAGTGCGTGTACACACTTTTACTTAGTAAAAGTTGTAATTTACAAACGCCGTTTCCATATGAGTCCGGAAATTGTGTTAGATGTAAATATAAACGGAATACAATGATTTGCAAATCATTTTCAACCCATATTCAGTTGAATATGCTACAAAGACAACATATTTGATGTTCAAACTGATGAACTTTTTTGTTTTGCAAATAACCATTAACTTTAGAATTTGATGCCAGCAATACGTGACAAAGAAGTTGGGAAAAGTGGCGATAATACTGATAAAGTTAAGGAATGATAAATAAATAAATAAATGGGTTGTACTTGTATAGCGCTGTGGGAGGCGGGGCGTGGTCACGCGCCGCCTGCTGGCAATGGCATGCACAGGAGCCGGCTGGAAGCAAGATGGCAGGTGAGTGGATACCTCAGCTGGAACGAGTTATCTAATCACCTGTCTCTATTTAGCAGCGATGGTGACTGCAGGGCGGGGCTGAAAAGCCAGAAGGACCCAGGAGGTGCTGAGGACGCCAGAAGGCTTGTGGGAGGACTGAGCGAGTTAAAAACTTTGTGAGGCGAGGTACAGTACGGTGGAGAGGGAGTGCCTCGCCATCCGATGTGCGGTCGGGGCCCTCCGTTACTACCTGCTGGGGCACGCCTTCAGTCTCTGTTCGGACCACAAACCGCTCCAATGGCTCCACCGGATGAAGGATGCAAACGCACTGATCACCCGGTGGTACCTTGCATTACAGCCATACAACTTCCGGGTGGTCCACAGGCCGGGCGCGCAGATGGCCATGGCGGACTTCCTCTCTCGCCCTCTTGGGTGGGGGGGGGTGTCGGCTCGGCCGGACAGGTGCCCGGCCTGAAACTGACGGTGGGGGCCTGTGGGAGGCGGGGCGTAGTCACGCGCCGCCTGCTGGCAATGGCATGCACAGGAGCCGGCTGGAAGCAAGATGGCAGGTGAGTGGATACCTCAGCTGGAACGAGTTATCTAATCACCTGTCTCTATTTAGCAGCGATGGTGACTGCAGGGCGGGGCTGAAAAGCCAGAAGGACCCAGGAGGTGCTGAGGACGCCAGAAGGCTTGTGGGAGGACTGAGCGAGTTAAAAACTTTGTGAGGCGAGGTACAGTACGGTGGAGAGGGAGTGCCTCGCCATCCGATGTGCGGTCGGGGCCCTCCGTTACTACCTGCTGGGGCACGCCTTCAGTCTCTGTTCGGACCACAAACCGCTCCAATGGCTCCACCGGATGAAGGATGCAAACGCACTGATCACCCGGTGGTACCTTGCATTACAGCCATACAACTTCCGGGTGGTCCACAGGCCGGGCGCGCAGATGGCCATGGCGGACTTCCTCTCTCGCCCTCTTGGGTGGGGGGGGGTGTCGGCTCGGCCGGACAGGTGCCCGGCCTGAAACTGACGGTGGGGGCCTGTGGGAGGCGGGGCGTAGTCACGCGCCGCCTGCTGGCAATGGCATGCACAGGAGCCGGCTGGAAGCAAGATGGCAGGTGAGTGGATACCTCAGCTGGAACGAGTTATCTAATCACCTGTCTCTATTTAGCAGCGATGGTGACTGCAGGGCGGGGCTGAAAAGCCAGAAGGACCCAGGAGGTGCTGAGGACGCCAGAAGGCTTGTGGGAGGACTGAGCGAGTTAAAAACTTTGTGAGTGAACGAACTAAGACTGAAAAGACTTGGGGAGTGAACGAAGAAGATGAACTGTTGTGAAAATTAAAAATGAAAAGAAAATCCTTTTGGGAACCAACAAAATAAGAAATATTGTGTTTAAAAAGATTAAAAAGAATTGTCAACTTGAACTCCTGCTGTGATCCTTCGGTCCTGAAGACCCCACAACACAAACCTGTCACAGTTGGCGCCCAACCAAGCAAGGACCGAGGAAAGATGACGGCCCCAACCTCCCTGGAGGCACTGGGAAGAGTGCTGGCGGAGGTGTCGGCAGCCACCCAGCAGCAGATGGAGGCAAGCATGCAACAGACGCAGGTACTGCAAGCACTGGTGAGCCAGTCCGGAGGAAAGGAGAAGGAGAAGGGGACCGCCTTGCAGAGGATGTCAGAGGGAGAGGACCCGCAAGTATTCCTCGACGTATTCGAGACCACAGCGACAGCATGCGGCTGGCCGGACACCGAGTGGGGTGTCAAGCTGCTGCCGCTCCTGGCGGGGGAGGCGCAGCGGGCGGCGCTTAGTCTCCCAGCGCACGCTCGGGTGCATTTCCCCAACCTACGCGGGCAATATTAGACCGCATCGGCAGCCACCCGGAGGAACCACCGACGCCGGTTCCGGGCCATGCGACTGGGGCCTGAGGATCGACCGTTTGTGCTGGCGCAGCAGCTTCAGGACGCGGCCGTCCGGTGGCTTGAACCCCAGGAGGCCGACAGCAAGATGCTGGAGCGGATCCTCCTGGAGCAGTTTGTGGAGGCCATCCCAGCCCGGACGGCCGCTTGTGTGCGGTACCATCGCCCGCAGGACCTGATGGCCGCGGTGGCCCTGGCCGATGATCATGTGGCGGTACACCGTGAAGGAAGCAACAAGATCGCCGAAAGACCCGCACCAGCGCCACGGGCAGCCAACAAAGCAGCACCACGAGCGGCCGAGCGGCCCATCCCCGCACCCCGGAGACGGAGCTGGCAGAAGAAGGAGACCGCAGTAGAGCAGGTCGTAGGCCCGGACAGGGACATACACACACACACACACGCATACACCACGTCATCCTCCAGCACTATTGAGGGGGGGGAGATGGGGTGTATAACGTATATAACATTCCTCCCTCTGTCCAGGTTTCTGGCGCTGCGCAACAAGGGCTTCCCCCGCAGACGGCACCTCGAACGCCAGGGCCGGTGTGCTGGGGGTGCGGCCAACCTGGTCACGTGCGAAGGGAGTACTTGCTGATGGAGGTGGGGCAGGTGATACGGGTGGTCGAGCCCCCAGCACCCGCCTCCGATCCAGGGGAGGCGTACTGTGTCCCGGTAAGGGTTCAAGGGAGTATATACTCCCCCGAATGGTGGATTCGGGGTGCAAACAAACCATGATCCACCAAAACCTGGTTCGGCCCGGGGTGTTGAGGCAGGCAACACAGGGGCGAATTAGATGTATTCATGGGGATGTGCACACGTATCCCATTGTTCCAGTAGAAATTTGGCATCGGGGACAAAAGCATAGTGTGAAGGTTGCTGTAAGTGCGCACCTTACGCCTCCCATAATATTAGGCACAAATTGGCCGGGGTTTCCACTTCTTGTGACGCAATGTGTGGGGAGTCGTTCACGGACCGTAGTAAAAGGGAGTATCCGAGCGGTTCTCAGTGGCGAGGCGGGGCCTTCCGCCACTGCTGAGCGGGAACCGGCGGGGGCTTCGCGGGACGCCCCCCCGGCCCCCTATTGGCATCCTACGGAGGATTTTCCCCTCGAGCAGTCGCGAGACGAAACTTTGCGCGCGGCCTGGGACCCAGTCGACTATATCGACGGTCAGCTAATGCGCCCGGGAGCGGCGCGGGTATTCCCGCATTTCTCCATTATGAGAGATAGGCTGTATAGAGTGACCTGTGACACTCAGACGGGAGAAGAGATCACCCAGTTGCTGGTGCCGAAACGCCACCGGGAAATGGTTTTCCAGGCGGCGCATGTGAACCCAATGGCTGGACATATGGGTTACGACAAAACACTCCATCGGGTGATCGGGTTCTATTGGCCGGGCATTCGGGCAGATGTGCGCCGCTGGTGCGCCGCCTGCCCGGAATGCCAACTGGTAAATCCAGCGGCCGTGCCGAAGGCGCCCTTGCGCCCATTACCACTTATAGCGGTCCCATTCGAAAGAATAGGCATGGACCTCATCGGGCCATTGCACCCGAGCTCACGCGGATATCGCTTTGTGTTAGTCCTAGTGGATTACGCAACGCGCTATCCCGAAGCAGTGCCTCTGCGCTCCATCTCCGCAAGGAGCGTAGCGCAAGCACTGTTTCAAATTATCTCCCGGGTCGGGATCCCGAAAGAGATCCTGACCGACCGAGGCACGTCCTTTATGTCACGCACAGTCAAGGAACTATACGGATTACTGGGTATCAAAGCGATCCGCACCAGCGTGTATCACCCCAAACAGATGGGCTGGTGGAACGCTTGAACAAAACGCTAAAAACCATGATCCGTAAGTTCACGCACAAGGACAAACCAAATTGGGACAAATGGCTGGATCCCCTCATGTTTGCGATGCGGGAGGTACCCCAGTCCTCCCTAGGTTTTACACCATTCGAGTTGTTGTACGGCAGGAAGCCGCGTGGAGTGCTGGACATAATTAAAGAAAGCTGGGAGGAAGGTCCGAGCTCCAGTAAAACTGAAGTCCAGTACGTTATGGACTTGAGAGCAAAACTACACACTTTGGGGCACTTATCACGGGAGAATTTGCTCCAAGCCCAAGAACGCCAAAAACGCACATATAACCAGAGAACCTAGCTGCGAAAATTTGCACCGGGAGAAAAAGTCCTTTTGTTACTTCCCAGTTCCAGCTCTAAATTACTTGCGCGATGGCAAGGACCCTTTGAGGTCACACGGCAAGTGGGGGGATGTGGACTATGAGGTTCGGCGCTCGGACCGAGGCGGAGACACCCAAATTTACCACCTCAATCTGCTGAAAGCATGGAAGGAGGCGGAGCCTGTTTCCATGGTGACGGTAGTAAGAGAGGAGGAGGAGTTGGGGCCAGAGGTCCCGCGCTCTGCTCCTTCCCCTCCCCTCCCCTGTGATGATCACCTCACGCTCAGACAGAAAGCGGATGTTGCATCGCTGCAACAGCGCTGCAACAACGCTGCAACAGCGCTGCAACAACGCTGCAACAGCGCTTTTCTGATGTGTTCTCAGCGCGGCCCGGCCGCACGGACCTCATCCAACATCACATCGAGACCAGCCCGGGGGTTACGGTGCGGACTCGACCATACAGACTTCCCGAGCACAAGCGCAAAGTAGTTCGGGAAGAATTAAAGACCATGCTGGAACTGGGGGTGATAGAAGAATCCCACAGCGCGTGGTGTAGCCCAATCGTTCTGGTGGGAAAGAAGGATGGCTCCGTACGCTTCTGTGTGGATTACCGCAAGGTGAATGAGGTGTCACGTACCCAATGCCCCAGGTCGACGAGCTCCTGGATTGGCTAGGCACTGCTCGCTTTTTCACCACACTGGATTTAACCAAGGGCTACTGGCAGATTCCCTTATCACCAGAGTCTAAGGAAAAAACGGCCTTCCCCACTCCGGAAGGTTTATTTCAGTTCATGACACTGCCGTTTGGTTTGTTCGGTGCCCCCGCCACGTTCCAGCGTCTCATGGACCGGGTGCTGCGGCCGCATATTTGGATGACGTCATCATCCAAAGCAGCGGCTGGGAACAGCACATGCAGCGGGTGGGGGCGGTGCTCGGGTCCCTGAGGCGGGCGGGGCTCACCGCCAATCCGGCAAATTGTGCGGTTGGCCGGAGGGAGGTACAGTACCTGGGGTACCACTTGGGGGGGGGGGAAGGTGCGCCCACAGGTAGATAAAACAGCTGCGATTGCGGCCTGTCCACCCCCCAAGACAAAAAGGGAGGTGAGGCAGGTTTTGGCCCTGGCGGGATATCACCGCCGCTTTATTCCACGGTTCGCGGACTTAACCAGCCCACTAACTGACCTCACCCGAAAGGGTGCCCCAGAGCTGGTCCAGTGGACGGAGCAGTGTCAGCGGGCGTTCAAGCAGGTAAAGACGGCACTCTGCTAGAAACCGGTACTGTGTATGCCTGACTTCACCATCCCCTTTTGTCTGCAGGCGGACGCATCGGGCAGGGGGCTGGGGGCGGTGCTGTCCCAGCGGGTGGAGGGTGTCGACCGCCCCATTCTATACATCAGTAGGAAACTCTCAGACCGGGAGGCGAGGTACAGTACGGTGGAGAGGGAGTGCCTCGCCATCCGATGTGCGGTCGGGGCCCTCCGTTACTACCTGCTGGGGCACGCCTTCAGTCTCTGTTCGGACCACAAACCGCTCCAATGGCTCCACCGGATGAAGGATGCAAACGCACTGATCACCCGGTGGTACCTTGCATTACAGCCATACAACTTCCGGGTGGTCCACAGGCCGGGCGCCCAGATGGCCATGGCGGACTTCCTCTCTCGCCCTCTTGGGTGGGGGGGGGGTGTCGGCGCGGCCGGACAGGTGCCCGGCCTGAAACTGACGGTGGGGGCCTGTGGGAGGCGGGGCGTAGTCACGCGCCGCCTGCTGGCAATGGCATGCACAGGAGCCGGCTGGAAGCAAGATGGCAGGTGAGTGGATACCTCAGCTAGAACGAGTTATCTAATCACCTGTGTCTATTTAGCAGCGTTGGAGACTGCAGGGCGTGGCTGAAAAGCCAGAAGGACCCAGGAGGTGCTGAGGACGCCAGAAGGGTTGTGGGAGGACTGAGCGAGTTAAAAACTTTGTGAGTGAACGAACTAAGACTGAAAAGACTTGGGGAGTGAACGAACAAGATGAACTGTTGTGAAAATTAAAAATGAAAAGAAAATCCTTTTGGGAACCAACAAAAGAAGAAATATTGTGTGTAAAAAGATTAAAAAGAATTGTCGACTTGAACTCCTGCTGTGATCCTTTGGTCCTGAAGACCCCACGACACAAACCTGTCACAAGCGCTTTTCTACCTTCAAGGTACTCAAAGCGCTTTTGACAGTACTTCCACATTTACCCATTCACACACACATTCACACACTGATGGAGGGAGCTGCCATGCAAGGCGCCAACCAGCACCCATCAGGAGCAAGGGTGAAGTGTCTTGCTCAGGACACAACGGACGTGACGAGGTTGGTACTAGGTGGGATTCGAACCAGGGACCCTCTGGTTGCGCACAGCCACTCTTCCACTGCGCCACGCCGTCATCAAACACTTATTTGGAACATCCCACAGGTGTGCAGGTTAATTGGGAACAGGTGGGTGCCATGATTAGGTATAAAAGCAGCTTTCCCAAAAATGCTCAGGCTTTCACAAGAAAGGATGGGGCAATGTACACCCCTTTGTCCACAACTGCGTGAGCAAATAGTCAAACAGTTTAAGAACAACGTCTCTCAAAGTGCAATTGCAAAAAATTTAGGGATTTCAACATAATCAGTCCATAATATCATCAAAAGGTTCAGAGAATCTGGAGAAATCACTCCACGTAAGCGGCATGGCAGCAAATAAACATTGAATGACCGTGACCTTCGATCCCTCAGACGGCACTGTATCAAAAACCGACATCAATCTCTAAAAGATATCACCACATGGGCTCAGGAACACTTCAGAAAACAACTGTCAGTAAATACAGTTCGTCGCTACATCTGTAAGCTCTACAATGCAAAGCGAAAGCCATTAATCAACAACATCCAGAAACGCCGCCGGCTTTTCTGGGCCCGAGATCATCTAAGATGGACTGATGTAAAGTGGAAAAGTGTTCTGTGGTTTGACGAGTCCACATTTCAAATTGTTTTTGGAAATATTCGACATCGTGTCAACCGGACAAAAGGGGCAGCGAACCATCCAGACTGTTATCGATGCAAAGTTCAAAAGCCAGCTTCTGTGATGGTATGAGGGTGCATTAGTGCCCAAGTCATGGGTAACTTGCACATCTGTGAAGGCACCATTAATGCTGAAAGGTACATACAGGTTTTGGAACAACATATGCGGCCATCTAAGCCCCGTGTTTTTCATGGACGCCCCTGCTTATTTCAGCAAGACAATGCAAAGCCACATTTAGCATGTGTTTCAACAGCGTGGCTTCGTAGAAAAAGAGTGCGGGTACTTTCCTGGCCCGCCTGCAGTCCAGACCTCTCTTCCATCGAAAATGTGTGGCGCATTATGAAGCGTAAAATACGACAGCGGAGACACCGGACTGTTGAATGACTGAAGTTCTACATAAAACAAGAATGGGAAAGGATTCCACTTTCAAAGCTTCAACAATTAGTTTCTTCAGTTCCGAAACGTTTATTGAGTGTTGGCACGTGTTGCAGCCATGAAATTCTAAGTTAATTATTATTTGCAAAAAAAAATTAAGTTTATGTGTTTGATCATCAAATATTCAAGATTATTTTATTGTCAATTCTTTAACATGCACAAGACACATAAGAACTGAAAATTACATTTTCGGCACAGTCCCACTAAGAGCAGACATACGATACAGGGAGACAAGATGGGACGCCAACGGATCAGCCATTTTTACGACGCTTCTTAAAAAAGGTGGGAAAAAGGTGATATTGGGAAAGGGGGGAAGAGTAAAACAAATATCAGTCAAAGGCTGGACCCCCAGGAGGGGGTCCAGACTGAATCCAAGCAAAAAAAACCTCATTTGCCATAGCACACATAAACATATTACGTATAATTACAACAACTGGCAACAGAGGGGGGAATTGGGGCCCTGGAGGCCGGCCTGCTGCTATAAAGTGCTGTTCAGCCATCCATCAGCCTGAAGGAGAATTAAGCGGTGGTGAAGGTGTTGGGTGGGGATGGGTAGTGTGTTTGTATATATGCCCATAGTCTTTGGGTGAAGTGAAGTAGTGTTCATGAGCCCAGGGTCGTTCTGCTTGCGATGCAAGCAAAGTTCGACTTCCAGGTGTCGTTTAAGAGGGAGAGGTCAAAAGCGTCCATTATAGAACAGCCTGTTCTTGTCCTCAAGGCCATTCGGGGGAGTCAAATAGTAGATAAGGATTTTTGTTTTTTCTCGAGCAGGCATTACAATGGTTTGCCTGTTCTATTTGTCCATGCTGGTTGCTCTCATACCCAATTTTTCCTTTTGAAGCTTTTCCATGATGTGGTTCATCTTGCGATCTAGTTCAGAAATCGCCCAGACTATGATCCCACAGCCCTACCCAATCCGACCATTGCGACAAACAGCCTTTGGGCTCCTTGAGTAGCTGCCATCGTTTTACGAATTTTACGATACACCAGAGCAATGCCCAGCCCAATCAGCAGGTGCCCCGCGATCATGGTTCCAAAGAGGTAGATGTCTTCCACGTCCTCAATGGAAAGGACTGAGAGGCACCTGATTCTCAATTTGTCCCAGGAATGTCTCAAGTACCCCGCAGCAATGGTTCCATCAGGGCAGCCAGGCTCCCCAGAACCTCTTTTCCTCATTGAAAAGATTTTGTCAATAGAGTCGAGAGTCCAGCTAATCAATTCCATGTCTGATGTTTACATTTGGAGGACAGCGCACAGAAAGAGGCTTCAAAAAAGTTTAGATAAGACAAGACAAAAGAGAGCAAGCAAGGAAAAGACTGGAGGAAAAAAAATGCAACTGCCCTCACCAGAGGCAAATATCTTGTCTTTGTAGTGCATTCAATTTATGGGTTGAAAGGGATTTGCAAATCATTGTATTCCGTTTATATTTACATCCAACACAATTTCCCAACTTATATGGAAACAGGGGTTTGTACTTGTACAGTATACAATTAAAGATAAACAATACACATTTACGTTTTACTTAAATATTAGAATATTATAGCAAATATACACTTAAATTCAGTGGAAAAACACGTTGTTTCTATATTGAAGCTATTATGATGTATACTATATTGGCAAAAGTATTTGGCCACCACCCTTGACTCACATATGAACTTGAAGTGCCATCCCATTCCTATCCCATAGGGTTCAATATGATATGGGTCCACCTTTTGCAGCTATTACAGTTTCAACTCTTCTGGAAAGGCTGTCCCCAAGGTTGCGGAGTGTGTCTATAGGAATTTTCGACCGTTCTTCCAAAAGCGCATTGGTAAGGTCGCACACTGATGTTGGTCAAGAAGGCCTGGCTCTCGGTGTCCGTTTTAATTCATCCCATGGGTGTTCTATGGGGTTCAGGTCAGGACTCTGTGCAGGACAGTCAAGGTCATCCACACCAGACTCTGTCATCCATGTCATTATGGACCTTGCTCTTTGCACTAGTGCACAGTCATGTTGGAAGAGGAGGAGGCACACTCGAAACTTTTCCCACAAGGTTGGGAGCATGGAATTGTCAAAAATGTTTGGTATCCTGGAGCATTCAAAGTTCCTTTCACTGGAACTAAGGGGCCATGCCAAACTCCTGAGAAACAACCCCACACCATTGTTCCTTCTCCACCAAATTTCACACTCTGCACAATGCAGTTCAAAATGTACAGTTCTTCTGGCAACCTCCAATCCCAGATTCGTCCATCAGAATGCCAGATGGAAAAGTGTGATTCATCAATCCAGAGAATGTGTCTCCCCTGCTCTAGAGTCCAGTGACAACGTGCTTTACACCACTGCATCCAACGCTTTGCATTGGACTCGGTGATGTATGGCCAAGTGATTATGACACCTGATTCTGATCATTTGGATGGGTGGCCAATACTTTTGGCAATATAGTGTACATCGGATTTACGACACCAAAAGACATCCAAAGTTTGCGAGTAAAAAGATATGATCAAAACAATATCAATCTCACAAAGATTCCCGAGCCATTTTGAGAGGTAATGAGGAAGCCGGCGAAAAAAAGTTACGTGGGGAAAAATTTGATCCGGGACCTTAAATTTTTGAGCCCGAACACAAAGAGGATAAGCAATAGGTTTTAGAAGCTGAGTGCTCAACGGATGCAGTTTTATTGTGACACTGTAGCACTAGCAGCATTGCTCAGTGGTAAACATACAAACCAATCATATTAAACCAAACTAAAACTAACACTTACTGTGTAATATTTCCACATTCGCTGGGATGCCGACAGACGGGGCGCTCACATAATTACGTTTAAATTAATGCCGCAACTACGTCTTTTTGTGTCCTTTTTGCCATCTTGATGTTAGTCGACCAGCCTCTTGGTCCCTGGCCACATTTACCATACCATACCATACCAACTTTATTTATAAAGCCCTTTCAAATGTGCCTTTTACCAGGTGAGGGATGCATGAATTATAATCTAGAATTTACATTTAGCAAGTTTAGGTGAAACAAAGGCAGCCGTTGGTGTAATGTGCTCAATGCTATTAATATGCCACTAAAAAGGCCGTCTGTGCTGGCACTTATTATAACAATATCACTCATATTTGGTTCATTTTAAGCTCACGACATGTAAATGGACTATTGTTGTCAGTTTCTGGATATTTTTACAGGGTAAAATGGGCGCAACAGAGGAACTTTGATCTGTTGACTGAATTGTTAGCTATTTATTTACGATTTAGAATGCATAAAAAGCCAATCATATGTATTCTTGTTTTACATAAGGATTGTGAATGATAAACAGCAAATCTCTTTCAAATGTTTGTGTATTTCCAGTATCTGATAACATGGTCAGAGTGCAGAAGCGTTACTCCCATGACATAACATCTACGGAAATTGTCAAAGATATTCGGAGTGGAATATTCAAAATGGCTGGCTGAATTTGTGGCAATTTGTAATGTTTAGACGGTATTTCCACATACTTTGCGAATTGCATGTACAATTGGATATGGTTTGATGGATACAAGGAAACACAAATAAGCAAATAAAGACAACTTGTTTTTCCACTTCACTAGTACTTTAAATTCACCCTTTTGCTTTGAACTTAATTTGACTTCAAACTGTTTGATTGAGCGGACACACATACAGTATGTATTTTGAGGTTTTCCCTACTATCTGTGTTTAGGAGAAGTCGTGTGTTTTGGAACTTCGAATTCTATGTAAAGAACAATGTTTCCAAATTCAACCTCAAATTCTAGCTGTCTTCAATAGCTAATCTGTACAGTAGCTTTAGCTATTTTTTTTGTCTGGCTCTCAACGAAGGCGGGCACTTCCCTTCCCTCATTACTGACAAGATGGCGGAGTAGAACACGTCGAAAACTGAAGCTCCCCTGTGCATGCTCTAAAAAAACTCTAAGCTACTTGGATTTCTGCCATAACTTTTTTTTTCTTCTCTTTTATGAACAACGCTTTCCTCATTTTTCGCACACACGCTACAAATTTCAATGAAAAATGCAACAATGGAATCGGGATCGTCCTTGTCTCAAACACCTGTCGTCACTGAGGCCTACCTTAAGACTTTACTCCGGAAATGTTTCAAAGAGGCTGAGGATAGATCCCAAAAGCGATTCCAGCGATTCAAGATACTTTATCCAAGCATACTACCGACATAGAAACTTTCCGCAATGAAGTGTCTACTATTGAAACACGAGTCCATAGCAATGAGGACACTTTGCTCAATTTCTCCAGAACTCTCACGCAGATTGAGAAAAAAATGATAGCTCTCGAGGACAGAAGCAGGAGGGAGAACTTTAGAGTAATTAACATCAAGGAAGGCGAAGAAGGAAATAACGCGCTGTCTTACCTGTCCGCCAACATCCCCAAGTGGTTCCTTGCCTTGGCTGCGAATCCTCTGGAGCTCATGAGGGCCCATCGCATCGCCCCCCCCCCCCCGCACCAATCTGCCCGTTCCAGATTGGCGCGAGTGTGAGATGTCTACGGTACACGGATAAGGACTGCATCCTGAACGAGGCTAGGAAACATCCTCTTCAGCTCTCCGGGAGCTCCGTTCTACAGTGACGCGACGGCCAAGCTGAGACGACCCTGCTACTCCACAATGTACAGCGTTCAAAAAGCTGGCTTTGAAGCTGTTCTCATCTATCCAGCAACTATCAAACTCTCCAAAGGCTCCAAACAACACTTTTTTGACAATCCAGCAGATGCTGGGAAGTTTATCTCCACAGCCTGTTAACTAAATTTTGGGGTACCCACACAGAGACATGGACATACGACACTTGGTAAGACTATTTTTGTTTGATTTTCCTTCAGTGAGAATTTTTCGTCGTTGTGCATCTGTGCTGGAGACGAGTTGAGTTTGAGTTGAGATTAAGTTTATTTCGAACATGCAAGCATACAACATGGTACATCACAATTTCCAGTTTCTCTTTTCAACATGTTCGAAAAGGAGTAGGAAGAATAGAATAGAATAGAATTTTAATAGAATAGAATAGAATAGAAAGTACATTATTGATCCCTGGGGGAAATTCAGCACCACAGTTCACTCACAATAAACAATAATAATAATACATAATATATGACATATATTATATATATGATATATGAATAATATAAATATATTCTATATATATTTTACATTTAAGTGCAGTCAAGAAGGAACATATGCATTATACAATCTAATGGCTGTCTGTATGAAGGACCTCCTGTGTCGTTCCGTGTTACATTTCGGGAGTCTGAGCCTTCCACTGAACGTGCTCTTTCTCTCCGCAAGGTCCAAGTGTAGTGGGTGGGAGGTGTTGTCCATAATGGCTAGGAGTTTTGCTGGACTTCTCCTCTCTGACACCACCGCCACAGAGGCCAGCTCCACTCCCACCACGTTACTGGCCTTCTCTACCAACTTGTCCAGTCTGTTTGCGTCCCTCACTCTCAGCCCACTGCCCCAGCAAGCCACGGCGTACAAGAAAGCGCTCGCCACCACCGACTCGTATAACATCTTCAACATCTTTTTACAGAGGTTGAAGAATCCTAGCCTCCTGAGGAAGTAGAGGGCCTCAGCGTGTTTTGACCCATTTAGCTTGTTGTCCATGTGTACTCCGAGGTATTTATAATCCTCAACCATGTCCACATCAACCCCCCTGATGGAAAAAGGGGTCGCCGGAGTACTCCTCCTCCTTCCCAGGTCCACAACCAGCTCCTTGGTCTTCGTCACATTAAGCTGGAGGTGGTTCTTTCCTCACCATGTGACAAAGTCCTCCACCAGCGCCCTGTATTCCTCATCATCACCATCCTCAATACACCCCACTATTGCAAAGTCATCAGAAAACTTCTGAAGGTGGCAGGACTCTGATTGATAGTGGAAATCGGTGGGGTAAATGGTGAAGAGGAAGGGGGAGAGGACTGTACCCTGCGGGGCCCCGGTGTTGCTGACCAGTCTGTCAGACACAGTCCTGCAGTCGAATGTACTGTGGTCTGTCAGCCAGGTAATAAGCAGAGCTTATTTAATCCTACCCCTTTTCTTTTACATAACAGTTGCTCAATTTTTTGTTCACTTCCATTTCTCAATGTAATCACAATATATACTCCATAAGTAATCACAATAAAAATAAATAAATAAATAATTGGTAAAGTAGGTTTTATTTCATACGATGAGATAAGTAAGATTATTTTGAGAATGAAAGAATGAATGGGTTCTCGCGTCATGTTGCCACGTGACTGTTTTTCTTTTAATTTTGCGTGTGTGTGTTTTGTCTCGTCTTGTCTTGTCTCACAGTATTGTTAGTGTACAGGACTTTTTCTTGTTTTTGTTTGTAGAGTATGGTTCTTGTATTATATTGTTTATGTTAAATGTGGAATGAGTGAGAGGGGTTTGGGGTATTATAAGCATCTGCTTCATCCAACCCCTTTTCAAGCCTTGCATAAATATCTCTGCCAAAATTTAAAAAAAAAACAAAAAAAACTGTGTTTAGTTGTACTGTGCAGGTTGGAAATAAATGCTTCAATTCAATTCTTTTGTTTTGCTTGTTTGTCTTGTCTTAATATTCTTGGAGCCTCTTTTTTGTATTGCTCTCCAAAATCTAAACAATGGAATAATTGGGAAGATCTTTTCAAGGAGAAGCTGTGATTTGAGGTAAACTGCCTGTCTTGATGGAACGTTTGTTGCTGGACACACAATGGACTTTTGGGAGAAATTGAGTGTCATGTGCAAGGCAGTTCTTTGGGTCGAGGACGTTAAAAACATCTACCTATTTAGAATCATGACAACAGGACATCTGCCGATTGGAGTAAGCATTGCCGTGGTGTATCAATAAATTCCAAGATGCTGGCAACTGTTCAATGTACCCCGAAGCTGCCGCAAATGATTGAATGCTGTGGGCATTCAGACTTTAGTGACTTTGCACTAAATTTAAAACTGGATAACATTTGGAGAAGTTTTCTGGTCTGCAAGGTGAAGTTATGATCAGTTTAAGGACCAGAAACAGACAATTATAGTGAAACATTTAAATCTGTTTTCTCTTGCTCAAACATTCTAGTCTACATTTTAATTTCCCTGGCTGGAACGACGTAGCAAGGTCGTTGCTTCGAGACTCCACCAGAGGACAGCCCGGCGAAGAAACTCCAAATTCCTCTCCTGTCTCTCATGGTCACATATTTGTTGTTTGTTGACTTTTGTTATACTGACTGGCTGTGTTAGTTCAATAACACTCTCCGAGCACTAAGATCGAAAGACAAGTAACTCTTCAGGCCTACACACACACACAAATCAACGGAAAATACACACTACACACACATGTACTCCACCCCCACACATTCTACGCCTTCTTGCTTCACTCCCCGCTGTATGGTGGACAACGAAGCAACGCCCCCTGGTGGCAGCATTTTTGGGTCAGATGCCCCCCTCTCACTTATGTATAAGTCTCGAGATTTGTGTCATATGATGTTCATATATGCTTTCCTCCATGTTTTTTGCTGGTCTCAATGTGAGTCGCCGCCTAATAGGAGCTTAGTTTGGGATTTGCTTTTTATCCTACTCCTCCTCCACCCATGTTAACCTTTTTTCCCACATTTCTACGGGGTGCCGTCCTTGTGGTGACCCTTAAGTCTGCCTGTTCTGTCTCCCCCGTACTGAAAACACATTTCGTTGTACGTTTTAAGTGTAATGACAAAAATGTTCCATCCATTCATAAAGAAGGATACAAAGGTTAAAATCTTGAAAAGGGGGAACTAGCCTCAGATAGTTATATTTAAATTATGATAATTTCAATTATCTACATATCCTTTAGACAAAAAAGTCCATCGATGAATGGAACCACTCAAGCATCTCTCTCTTCATCAATTATTTTACCTTGGAATGGTCCCCACCCTTGTAAAACTTGTTGGCCATGGACTCGTTGACGATGGAACTGTTGACCAATTGTACTTATCTGCTCTTTGTGCTATAAAGAGAGTAAAGAAGTATGCAGGGGTTTACTTGTGGAGGCACCCGCTCAAAGTAGTTACGTATACAATAGACAATTTTTTGGCCTCTGACT
This sequence comes from Nerophis ophidion, assembly GCF_033978795.1. Lineage (NCBI taxonomy): Eukaryota > Metazoa > Chordata > Actinopteri > Syngnathiformes > Syngnathidae > Nerophis > Nerophis ophidion. The sequence goes on from NC_084618.1 coordinate 53,863,420, forward strand.
GTTGAACAAAAGAACACGGGTAGCCATCCATCCATTTCCTACCACTTGTCTCTTTTGGGGTATCTTATCTGCATTCGGCCAGAAGGCGCGGTACACCCTGTGCCAACACAGATAGACAGACAACATTCACACTCACATTCACACACTAGGGCCCATTTAGTGTTGCCAATCAACCTACCCCCAGGTGCATGTCTTCACGGGGGGAACATGCAAACTTCACACAGAAAGATCCCGAGCCTGGGATTGAACTCAGGACTTAGTGCATGTGAGGCGCCTTTCCTCCGTGCTACCCAGAACACGGGTAGCGTCTAACATAATCAATTGCTTTCTTCTACTGAGACTGAGACTTTAGTGTAAACATACAAGCTGTGGTCGGTTTACGTACTGTAGAGTCATCATGGGAATGCATGTTAAAATTGTGCTTTTAATAATTTATTCAAACCCTTATTGTTCGAGGGTTGAATGATTATGCAATGTTCATCCAAATGTTTTCAAACTTAAAAAATTGGGAGCACGTTAGCTTGCCGTCTGACAACTCTTCTTTACAGATTTGATTTCTTGACACAGATTTGCAGTTTAAATATAGTCCACATATGATCCATATAAAGCAGTGGGCTCAAACTCAAGTTTCCTGGGGGCCACTGGATGCAGAAACTTGGTGAGGCTGGGCCGCAAGAAAATATTTCTTAAAAAAATCTAACGTGCTCTTTTTAATGAATTCACCTTCTTTGAATGACTTTCCCGCCCTAGCAACATACTTGCCAACTCTCTCGATCTTTCCGGGAAACACCTGAATATCAGCGCCCCTCTCGACAATCTCCCGGAGCAACCATTCTCCCGGTTCCCACCCGGACTACAATATTGAGGGCGTGCCATGATGTCACAGCCTTAGGTCTCTACAACCTGCCGTCTCGTCCGCTTTTCTATCACACAAATAGTCTGCCGGCCCAGCCACATACTGTATGAGGCTTCTGCACACCCACGGAAGTGACTGCAAGACATACTTGATCAAAAGCCATGCAGGTCACACTGAGTGTGGCCATATAAACTTTAACACCGTTACAAATATGCGCCACACTGTGAACTCACACCAAACTAGAATGACAAACACATTTTGGGAGAACATCTGCACCGTAACACAACATAAACACAAGAGAACAAATACCCAGAATCCAATGCAACCCTAACTCTTCCGGGCTACAATAGGGGGCGGGGTTGGGGGGGATATTGTATATTTCCACATCAAGGTGCGGGCCGCAAAATAACGTCTCGCGGGCCGCAATTGGCCTGCGGGCCGCGTGTTTGAGACCCCTGATATAAAGCATTGCATTCTCTGAGCATTGAGTCAATCACAACTAAACTGTTTAGGTTGTCTTAGTACATTATCTGCCTCTTCTTTAAGCAGGCTATATCAGTCATGATCAAAGACTAGCTAGGACAGCTCATGTCTCTTGTTTCAGACCAGAGGTTTCAGCAGACTTATATTAAGTTCATGCTCCAAAACAAATGGGGGACTTGACCTGCCATTTCAAGAAAGAAAAGATAAGAACACTCCAGCGTCAGCTGAGACCAGATCTGTCCTATCACCTGACAAAGCTTGCTGTTAAAGCTTTGACAGAACTATCCTATCTAGAAAGACCAGAAGGGACAGCTATAGTCTATAGGTTTGAGACTATATGTGTTTTCGATAGGACAAATTTTAGTCTCAGCTAGGGTTGGAGCTTGAGGTTTCCTTTTTGTATTGTTTATAGATGGTCTCAGCTAAGCCTAGAGCTTTCCTACCTGGTCTTTATCATTCCGCTTCATCAGTCCATGCTCAAAGATAGGACATGTCAAGTCTCTAGTTTCTAATCAGCGCTCCAAGCAGGCTTAATCAGTCCATTCTGAGTGGCTAAATAGGATAGCTTGAGCCTCAGCTGAGACTGTTCTGACTTTATCAGTTCATGCTCAAAGACTAGACAGCACAGCTCTAGCCTGAACTGGTACTAAAGAATACTCTCCAGATACGACAGCTCCAGTCTGACCTGAGACTAGCGCTTTTTTGTATAACGTATTTTTCGGATTATAAATCGCTCCGGAGTATACGTCGCACCGGCCGAAAATGCATAATAAAGAAGGAAAAAAAACATATTTACTATCGCACTGGAGTATAAGTCGCATTTTTGGTGGAAATGTATTTGATAAAATCCAACACTAAGAACAGAAATTTGAAAAGAAATTTAAAATAAATAAAGAATAGTGAACAACAGGCTGGATAAGTGTACGTTATATAACGCATAAATAACCAACTGAGAGCGTGCCTGATATGTTAACGTAACATATTATGGTAAGTCATTCAAATAACTATAACATATAGAACATGCTATACATTTACCAAACAATCTGTCACTCCTAATCCAAAAATCCAATGAAATCTTCTTTCTCGATGTTGCTTCTAAACAACTCTGCCAACACCAAAGTTATGCGCCACTTCCTCTTGTCGTTTTCTGCTGCATATTTCACCACTTCCAGCTTGTAATCTGCAGTACATGATTTCCTTGTTGGTCCTATTTTTATTCAGCCCTTCTCAGTTTTTATAACTTACCGCCAACGATGAAATGATCTATTGTAATAGCTACGGCAGTAGCATATAGCGTATAGCAGTTAGCATTCCATGACCCACAAATGCACCTCTGCCATGACCCTCTCCCGCCAAATTCTTATTGGTTGACGTGTATGTGATGATTGCTGACGTGTGTGTGACCAGTGCTGACATTTTCTTCATCGCTTCCGCGAATGAGATAAATATTATTTGATATTTTACTGTAATGTGTTAATAATTTCACACATAAGTCACTCCGTAGTATATGTTGCACCCCTGGCCAAACTATAAAAAAAATTGCGACTTATAGTCCAAAAAGTACGGTAGTCTTTTAGCATGCACTAATGAAGACTATAGGACTGTTGTATTCTTTTCCCCGTTTCTCTGTGTTTTGTGCTCGTTAGTCTCATTAGTTGCACCTGGTTCCCGCCAATCAATTCTTCCCTTCCTCTTGTGTCTAGTCCAGGTGTATTCAATTCTCCAATTAGTCTGTGTATTTAGTTCCGTTTACTGCCACGCCTTTGTCCGATCGTCATTTGTCGTCAGGCACTTTCTGAGCTTGTGTTTGCAACATGCTGTTAAATTTTACTCTTTGTTTTGGACACTTTACTTTGTTTTCTATCTTGGATGGAACATTATGAGCAACACTTCTCTGTGGCTTCCGCCTCTCTTTCCTGCACTTGGGTCCACCTCACTTTGCCACCACATCCACGACCATGACAAGGTCTATCTAGTTTTTGAGCAGGCACTTATGAAGCCTGTTGGTAAAGACTAGAAAAGACAGCTGTAACCTCTAAAATAGAGCTGTCCTATCTAGGAAGACTAGATAGGACAGTCTTTAGCCTCAGCTGAGACTAGTGCTGTCCTATGTTGATATTATTATCCAGTTTCAGCGCAGGCTATAGCTTGTTTACCTAGTCTTTTAAGGCCTACTAAAATGAGATTTTCTTATATAAACGGGGATAGCAGGTCCATTCTATGTGTCATACTTGATCATTTCGCGATATTGCCATATTTTTGCTAAAAAGATTTTGTAGAGAGCATCGACGATAAAGCTTGCAACTTTCGGTTGCTAATAAAAAGCCTTGCCTTTACCGGAAGTAGCGGACGATGTGCGCGTGACGTCAAGTGTTGTAGGGTTCGTCACATCCTCACATTGTTTATAATTGTTTATAATGCTGAAAATTGTAATTTTCCTGAAGGAACTCTCCTGACGGAATAAATAAAGTACTATCTAATCTAATCTAATCTAATCATAGCCACTAGCAGCAAGAGCGATTTGGACCGAGAAAGAGACGATTTCCCCATTAATTTGAGCAAGGATGAAAGATTTGTGGATGAGGAAAATTAGAGTGAAGCACTGAAAAAAGAAAAAAAGGCGACAGCTCCAGGCGACGGCAGTGGGAGCGATTCAGATGTTATTAGACATATTTACCAAGATAGTTCGGAACAATCCCTTATCTGCTTATTGCGTTAATAGTGTTTTAGTGAGATTATAAAGTCATACCTGAAAGTCGGAGGGCTGCGGTGACCGCCAGTGTCTCTTAGAGAAGCCAATGGAGGAGCCAAGATCACAGCTGCCTTTTTGACAGCTGCAGGAGGAGGTCTCATAATCCGCTCAAATCTCCGGTAAGAGCCGACTTAATATCACAATTTTCCCATCCAAAAATTTGCTGGTAAAGAAACATGTTTGCTTGACCGCTCTGTGTTAAAGCTTCACAACAAAAAAAGAAACACCGGCTGTGTTTCGGTTGCTAAAAGCAGCTGCAATCCACTGCTTTCCACCAACAGCATTCTTCTTTATAGTCTCCATTATTAATTGAACAAATTGCAAAAGATTCAGCAACACAGATGTCCAAAATACTGTGTAATTATGTGATTCAAGCAGATTACTTTTAGCCGTGAGTGGTGCTGGGAAAACATGTCCGCTCCAACCAATAACGTCACAAGCATGCGTCAACATAAGCGTCATCATTCCGCAACGTTTTCAACAGGATACCTCGCGGGAAATTTTAAATTGCAATTTAGTAAACTAAACCGGCCGTATTGGCATGTGTTGCAATGTTAATATTTCATCATTGACATATAAACTATCAGACTGCGTGGTCGGTAGTAGTGGGTTTCAGTAGGCCTTTAACATGAAATTATCACATGGCACCTTTAAATGTGAAGTGGTGAAACGAGAAAATAATGGATTCTTTATACTCTTCAACAGAAGGCAAGAGGAACCAACCGCGTTATAAGAGAGAGTAACCAGTTAAGAAAAGGAAATTAGCAGGTAGATTAAATAAGTCAGGAGAGACAATGTTATCCACACAGCCATAGATATTAATGAGCAGATAGATGACACGCTTCTTTGAACCGCAAATGTATGGCAACTGGGGCTACAACGTCTGTAAATATGGTGGTTTGAGAAGGCACACAAATGAAATATTTATTTTCCCTGAGCACGCTACCACTGTTGTCACTGATCTAGTCTTCCCTAACTGTGCTGTGCGCACTAAATCCGAAAACCGTAAATGGCGCAATACTGCATACATTACTAGCCAAAAGAGGAGCCTTTTATACGTATCAATAATTTCATATATTATATTTAGAATATATAATCATAAATATACGATATTGTATGCTTTTCTACTTACAGTCCACAGATTCACACTGGAAACCAGTTGCTCAGAGTTGACGGCTATAATATGTTCTTTTTTTGTGTTGACTTTTCAGTCTCTCCGCTCCTTCCTTTCCTCCTGCACCCGGCCGCTCACTGTTAAAGACAAGAGATGATTGGTCCAACATGTACCACCTGCGCAAACTAATCATCTCCCAGCTGTGTCTCTCCGTCAGCACATGCCACACCCCAGTCTGATGGCGCTCTGTTTTCAGCACCTTGGGCCGAGACGCTGACCTTTCCTCCAGCAGCACACTGATCACAATCCCTTTCCACAGATATATTAACACTATACAATATAATAATAATAGTATGCAATACAATTTATATAGATGAATAAATAATCAATTTATTATCAAATTGGAAACCCAGAATCGTAATCATAATCGAATCGAATTAATAAAGTATGTCTGATGTCTGATTCTGATTTTGTCTGAATCGTGAGGTGCACAAAGATTCCCATCTTTAGTCTTTTAGCATGAACTGATGAAGCTTATTTTGGCTCTAGTCTCAGGTCAGACGAGAACTGTACTATCTAGTTTTTAGACATGAATTAATGAAGCCCACTCAAAGGTGGGGTTTTAGACATGAACTAAAAAAGCCTACTCAAAATTGGGGCTAAGCGTCTTCTTAAATAACCTGACCAGTCCATTCATCCATCCAATTTCTACCACTTACAGTTGCGGTCAATTCTATGCCCTGAGAATACAACGATTGATGAATGAGAATATTCACAGACATTAATAGGGTTTAAGTCTGGACTTTGGGAAGGCCATTTCAGATGCTTGATTTCGAGTTTAGTTTATTTCGATTTTTTGACAGAGACGTGTTCTTTACATGTATTTTGCAAATTGGACTAAAGAGCTGCATTGCTTCAAGAAGCTTCATTTGGCCATTACCACTGTAGTTGCTTGTAGGAATGGTACATGATGGACCCCATAATGTAAAATCTGGAGGACGGCCCGCAGAGCAGGTAGGAACTCAAAAACTAAAAACGTTAGGATACCAGGATCAGAAATTTTTACAATATTTGACATTTTATAGGGGCCCTTTTAAGATTTGTTTTCTACATTTAAAACACTTCCTTGTGGTCTACATCAGTGGTCCCCAACTAACGACCGCACAGAAACAATAATTAATTTATAAACTACTTTCACCGACTTAACTTTCACCTGTCCCACTAAACACACCAATAAAGGGAATAAGCGGTAGAAAATGGATGGAGAGAGTTTGTTTATAGATGCATATTACTACTCCTGATCAGAAGTCACCATTTGCTCATAGGACAATATGAGCAAATGATACATAGGACAATGCACATTAATGAACATATAAAATGTTAATGTGCCAGATTGTAGCCAAAGGCTATTTTCCATCTGCAGGGTCATTGAATATAGCAGGGTTTTTTAACCTGTTTGACCTCCAGACCCAACTTTTCCACGACACAGGGGCCCGGCCACTCCAATATCAACACTGAAATAGTAATCTTACTCTTGATTTTGATCATATTCAATCATAAATCTAACCTACTTACAGTTTACTACCTTATCAAATTATATAAACACATATGTTAATCACAAATACTATCATTCATTTAACAAATAAACCTTGGGCTTAGGTCAGGCTGATTAGAAGAAAAAAAGTAATAACCAAATAAACAATAGATTTACATACAATTTGTATTATGTTGTGCTAAAATAAACAAAATTATAATAAATGTTTCTTAACTAAACTGACACCTGGATTAGCTGCGTCCTTGGACGTGCTGGCCCCCGCCAGGTTCGGTTTTGTGAACGCAAGATCTTTGACAAACAAAATGTTTATCCTGAAGGATTTCTTCACTTCCCACGGACTTCACTTCCTCTGTGTGACGGAAACATGGCTGAGAGCCGGTGAGTCCGCCCCTCTTAATGAACTTCTGCCTCCGGACTGTTCCTACTTTAATTCCCCGCCGTCGTCCGGTCGAAAAGGAGGAGGATTAGCAGTCGTTTTTAAAAATGACTTTAAATGCTTTGAACTGCGGATGTTTGAGCTGGAGGGGGCGTGGCCTCTAGTTCCAGCTGAATTTCGGAAGATTTTCAGGAGAAAATTTCTTCCGGGAGGTTTTCGGGAGAGGTGCTGAATTTTGGGAGTCTCCCGGAAAATCCGGGAGGGTTGGCAAGTATGATTTAGTCATAATTGTTGCAGTTAAGAAATTTCTCTGACATCTGCGCCAAACTTATTCCGTCTGCTTTATATTGTTATTAGTGCCATAAGTGATGGGAAAGTGTATTACAAATAAGTACCGCTTCGGCCTATGGGGACCACATCTGAAAAAACTGATACATTACATTCCAGGGTGGGCCCTATGGTTAGGAAACACTGGTATGAAGTGTATCCACGTGCCTGGGTACCATCTCTCAGCCACACCTGGAAAGCCGGTTCGTTTCATTGTTTTTTTTTAAACAAAATCCCCTGACGAGCAGGGATTGTATATATATTTTTTTTAAATAAAATCCCCTGATGAGCAGGGAAACCTGAGAAACAGGCTTGTAGGGATGATATAGCCTCAGTGTTTTTTCCTGACCTAACGTATATTCCGCTCTACCCCAGTATTGAGCACTGTATAATGGATAAACCCCAGAAACCACAAATATAATATAATATATATATATATATATATATACACACATACATAGTTACTTTACTTGCAGTTTCCTTTTGGCCCCTGGCCAAATTTCCTTTGCCCAAAGTGGCACCCAGGTCAGAAAGTTTGGACACCCCTGGTGATAGCGATTATAGTGCTGACTTTATTCATAAGAGAATTACATCAAGGTCTGTGTCACATACCATCAGACCCTCATGTTTGCAAAGTGAAAGGCATCTTTTCACATATGCAGCTATGCTATGGCAACCAGCCATTACACATTCATGAGACGCACCTGTTTGAGAGTAATATCTATTCAGTCTGTTCGGGATGGCATCTACCTTCATGTTTCCCGTCAATGATCGTTTCATCGCCCCATCCCTCCCAACCTCGCCTTTTCCTGCGCCATCGCTCGCCTGTGTCAGATCAAGGACCAAGACGTCTCTGCAGAGAAACAGATGAAGCTGACCTTCATTTGACGCACATGAGACGGATCTGTTTTGACGTATTCGGTGATGGCAGCCGCTTTGAATCTTGTTGGGCAAATGAATGTGCTTCCATCCTCTCCTTCCTTCTCTCTCATACCTAAACTTCTGCTTTAATTTCAACTAGATATATCGTACGGTTTGGGAATTTACCGAACTTTTAAGAAATAAAATTATTAATTCGCACAACACTTTGGGTTTTGAAGCAGAGTGGTGCATGATGTCACAAAGCAGGACAGGGAGGCTCCTAAACAGCCCTTAAAGACTAAGCTCCTGCTACCTCATTGTTCTGCTACTATTACTCAGTGGTGAGTTGTCAGGGCCAGCAAGCTCTTCTCTGCTGAACCCCAAAATACAGAAGCACTGACCTACATTTATTACTTAAATTATAGTGAACAAATTAAATTGTAAAAGGTTAGATTCCAGTGCCTAAAAAAACACCATCACCTCCCTCAATGATAATTGCCTCGTGGCACTCAACCCCATCATAATGAAGTGCTTCGGTAGGCCGGTAAAGGAACACATTGTCTCCAGACTTTCCCCCACATTCGACCCATACCATCTTGCTTATTGCCCTAACCACTCCAGAGAGGACGCCATCTTCTCTGCATTCGTCACTTAAAGCACGAGTGAAAAATGCGTGAAGAAGGGCATCTAGACGATGCTACGACCTGATGAGTCCGAAAGAGAAAGAGAAGATACGGTATTATCTGCTCACAAATGCTACCTGGTGTTTTTTTGAGCACAATGCAGCTAAACTTGGATCAACTCCCACTCTAAAATGGTTTCAGTCACCAAAGACTTCTCACAGGAATGAGGCCAAGATTCATCCAGACCCACTGTAATGTATGGGCTCTTTTGTAGTGAATCACACCTGAGCCATCATAAATTAATCAAATCTTTATTAGACACGTAAACAATGTGATAAAGAACATTTTACATCAATCAAACTGGGGATGTACTGTAGATGTCTGGTCAGGACACTCCTCACTCTTTTGCCTTCACCTTAATTTCCATTTGTTTTTGGTGACTTTATATACTCTGGACCTATACATGGCGGACAACAACTGACCCAGGCTGCTTTGCCAGTCCAAAGGCATTTGCCGTTTTCTTTGACGGTCAGGTAACACAGAGCACACGCTTTTTTATCACATCTACGGTAGCTCGCATTCTTGTTGGACAATTTTTTACGCCAAGTAGAAATACAGCTGCCCTGACCAGACATTGGAAAGTTTTCTTGCCATCTGAGAAGTGTTGTATCCCAAATAGCTGCAATCGCTTTCTCTTGATGAGCCCTGGTTAGCCCCTTGCATGTGTGGCACTTAGTGATTTATTTGGATTAAAATAGTTGCCCCCCATTAAAAACTCTTTAAGGTCAGAAAACCCGATTTAAATACTGTTTATAAACTATTTTTTTTGTGATGTCAGGGTTTTCTATGTATTTCTATGCAGCATGCGATATTTACTTTCACCAGCAGAGGTGATATGAAAAAAAACAGATGCATCAAGCTCCGGTTGTAACGCTGTGTTAATTGTTTTGCAGGTGAGCTGGTTTGCATATAACACATACAAGCAGTAGCATACTTTATTTTTTACCTTTTAGAGTAAGCAATGTTGAGCTAAGGTTTGTTTTGTTAATTTTATGAACTAAAGACAAGTCACATGTAGGGTTATTTTCTAAGATGGCGGACCGCTAACCGCGGTGACAAAGCAAAATACAGTTAGCTTTAGTTTAAGGATAAGTTCACGACATAAATCCTCAGAGATACTTGAAAATAGGGTTTTAAATACCGTTTATGTTACAAGGAAATGCTAAACGAACTTTTGAGTGTTGTATTGATCATAAGCACACCAGATATGTGTGCCAAAGCTGAACTACAGTTAGTGTGTGCTAAGGCAGTAGATGAACATCTACTGCCTTAGCACACACTAACATAGTAGGCAGTAGATTGAGTACAAGTAATGATAAAATGACATAAATGAAAACAATAGATACATATAAATACATATAATAAATACATATAAATAAAATCCATATATTATTAAACAGTGATTTAAAAAAGGATTTAGATAAAAACAGTAAAACGAGTTTTTGTGTGTATGTATATGTATAATAGATATGGTGATGACACGTGTGTATGTATATGTATATATTTGGAATATTTGTAAAATTGTTCAACTCCAGACCTTGTAGACCGAAGAAGTCTGTCAGTACGTGATATGAAAAAAAAACCAGATGCATCAAGCTCGGGTTGTAACGCTGTGTTAATTGTTTTGCAGTTTGATCCCGAAAAATAAATGTGTTGCACAAAGAAAGAGTTCACCCATCTTTCCAGATGTGTAACACATGGCAGCTCCTGCCATCAGTGTGTGAATGTGTGTGAATGGGTGAATGTTGAAATACTGTCAAAGCGCTTTGGGCTCCTTAAAAAGGGGTAGAAACGTGCTATACAAGTACAACCATTTACCATTTACTTAAGGTATTCATGTGTGATTTCCACAAGCGTCTGTACATGTAGAAGGAAAAACACGGCAGGTCTGGATGACTATTTCCAGTGGTTAGCTCCGAGTTACGAAGCCGATTTATTAATATTTAATCTGGCGTCACTTCCTCTCCAAACTCACTTTGTAAACGATCAATGAGTCTATACAAAGCTAAATGCCGGAGATTCAAGGATTACACGGCTGACTTACCTGTGTAAAAATATTTCCCAGTAGGACCTGGAACACTGGTTTAGAATGGCTGAAACGGCATAAGCTAAATAATTAATTGTTTAAGGGGTTAAACGATTTCATATAGACATGGCCTTAGAGGTTCTATTGTAGTGTTACTTGATGCTAATGAGAGTATAAACAGTCTCAGAAGCAGAACCCTTTTATTTAAATCCACATTCCTAATTTTACTAATGTGGCTTAGTTTGCCACTTGAGGACATCTTTTTTCCCACATCACTGCACACCACACAATCGCCTCCATTAAAGTTCCATCGGTTCTGCCTGTAAAACATATTTTGCCATGACTCAGTCCAATCACAGTTCAACCTCTTCTTGATCATTGCATGAGTTGGAATCGCGGATCTGGATGAGCCGCTTTTCATTGTAATAATATAAATGTTGGGAAATATTGGTAGGCCTTACATTTGACACTGACTACACAGTATCAGGTCGTTTTTTTTTAAGAAATGTGACTGCCAGTGTCGGGTTTTGAGGAGATGGCGTCAAGGAGCGTAAAAGAGCAGCTGACAAACAATCTCGACTCCCCTCGCTGCCTCGTTCTCCAGCCTTGTGCGTTTGACTGCATCGCACAGTAGGAATCAGCTGACAAGCTCAAAGATCAAATGACTTGCTCTGTCATACACCGCTGACACCTGATGTTAACATGTGCTGGGATCACAAGATACAAATACTCAACACGGTAGAAAGTTCTCCACTGCCACTTTGTGACACATGGTGGTGGTAATACTAACGTACGGTGCTGTGCATTGAATCAATGTCAGGCGGGTCAGTGCCCCTTCAACTAGGACTTTGTTTATCTAATGTTTACGTCCAACGCAAACAGTTCTGTGATCAGACCCGACAGCAGAAAAACACTTAAATCAAATCAAATCAAATCAACTTTATTTATAGAGCACATTTAAAATTTACCACATGGGTAGCCAAAGTGCTGTACAATGGGCAGGTTAAAAGATAATACGAGAACCAAGCAAACACAACACAACACAAACAGAACACGATAAAAAATAAATAAATACAATTAAAAAAACATAAAAAACGGTTCACAGCAGGTGTTTTATGGGGGGCCATTGCAGGATGGCTATCACTCAGTAGGGACCGCCAGTAGCAGCTGATCGGCTGATCTTAGGGATCGGGTGAGGCAGTTAGGCGGAAGGAGGTCGTAGAGACATGTTGGCGCGAGGTTGTTTAGACATTTAAAAACAAATAGAAGGAGTTTAAAGTTGATTCGGTAACGAACAGGGAGCCAGTGAAGGGACGCTAATATAGGGGTGATGTGCTCACGTCTGCGGGTCTGTGTTAGCAGACGAGCAGCAGAGTTCTGCACGAGCTGCAGGCGGGCAAGGGAGGCCTGGCTAATGCCTACAAACAGGGCATTTCAGTAGTCTAAACAATTCGAGATAAAAGCATGGATTAATTTCTCGAGATCATGTCCTGATAGAAGCGGTTTTACTTTCGCTATTTGGCGTAATTGATAAAAGCTTTTTTGAACGACGCTGTTGATTTGTTTTTCCAATTTAAAATCTGAATCGAACTTTACCCCCAGGTTTATGACACAGACGCTGAGATACGGGGTCAGAGTGCCGAAGTCAACGTGGGGTAGGGAGAGGGACTTCTGTTTTGTCTTCATTTAGGCTCAGGAAGTTAGCTGAATGCAAGGCTTTGATGTCGTGCAGGCAGTCAATGAGACGTTGAACCGTGTTATTTTGTGCCATGGGAAAATAGATCTGGCAATCATCGGCATAAAAATTAAATGCAATACCGTACCTCCTAAAAATAGAACCAAGGGGGAGAAGGTAAAGCGCAAATAAGATTGGGGCAAGGATTGAGCCCTGAGGGACCCCATGTAGTAAAGGGGCTGTGGAAGACATAAAACTGTCTATTTTTACACCGGAACCAGTTGAGGATGGCGCCCTTAATACCCACACAGTTCTCAAGACGAGTGATTAAAGGCCTACTGAAACCCATTACTACCGACCACGCAATCTAATAGTTTATATATCAATTATGAAATCTTAACATTGCAATACATGCCAATACGCCCTTTTTAGTTTACTAAATTGCAATTTTAAATTAAAGAGGGGTCAAGGCTTGGTTTTTTAAGTAGAGGTCGTACCACTGCATGTTTAAACTCTACTGGAACTATTCCAGAAGAGAGGCTACTATTGATAATGTTAAGGACACTTGATCCAATAGCAGCAAGTACCTCCTTAAACAGGCAAGGTGGGAGGGCATCTGCAGGAGAACCACAGGGCTTCATATGACTGACTGTGTCATTTAAAAAAGAAATGACACCGGCTCAAACTGATGGAAAACAGAAGAGAGAAATGCAGAGGAACAGAAGGGTCATATGAAGGCTGGGATAAACTGGCTCTAGTTGACACAATTTTTTCAGTGAAAAAATGGAGACAATTTTCACAGAATTCAAAAGAAGCATCAAAACCAACAGATTTGGGATCATCTATGACAGTGTTAATAGTCTTGAACAGAACTCTGGTGTTGTTACAGTTAGAAGATATAATCTGAGATAGATAGATATTCATCTCTGCTTTTACAGTCATCGGAAAGGAAAGCAGGCTTTCTTTGAAAATGGAAAATGACAAATGCAGCCTGTCTTTTTTCCATTTTCTCTCTGCTATCCTACACCTGCGCTTGGCAGCACAAGTTACGTCATTCAACCAGGGCTGAGGCGAGGCTTTAGTGCGGCGGCACTTGAAAGTAGCGATCGTGTCCAGTATTTGTAAACAAATAGAATTGAACCCAGAAACCAACTCTTCAGTATTCAGACATACATAGCCTGCAGAATTATCATCACAAAGAGTCGAAAAAATTGAGGAGAACAGAGCAGGAGACGAAGAATTAAACATGCGAGAGCGTTGAGGCGGAGCGCACAATTTAACCGGACACTGAGTGGGAATATCAAACAGGATAGGCATATGATCAGAGAACACAGCGCCGCAAAACACACATACCTAACGAGAGCACTAAATCAAGTGTATGCCCGCGTTCATGTGTGGAACCACACACAGACTGTACAAAGTTAAATAAGTCAATTACATTCAGGAAGCTCCTGGAAAGCGACTCGTCTGGACAGCAGGTGTGAATATTAAAATCACCTACAATAAGGACACGATCATATTTGGTCAGGATTTCACCCAGAAATTCAGAAAAGTCAGTAATAAAGTCTTTGTGGTACTTGGGTGGTCGATAGACGACAGCACACAAGACGACATCACAAAAACCCAGTTCAAACATGCACAGTTCGAAGCTTGAAAAGGAGGATTACAGGCGGATCTGGCGGCATTTAAAGTCACTTTTAAAAACGACTGCTAATCCTCCTCCTTTTCGACAGGACGACCGCGGAGAATTAAAGTAGGAACACTCCGAAAGCAGAAATTAATTAAGAGGGGCGGACTCACCGGCTCTCAGCCATGTTTCCGTCACACAGAGGAAGTCAAGTCCGCGGGAAGTGAAGAAATCCTTCAGGATAAACGTTTTGTTTGTCAAAGATCTTGCGTTCACAAGACCGAACCTGGCAGGTGCCAGCACATCCAAAGCCGCAGCTAATCCGGATGGGGCCCGACACACAGCCCGCAGGTGACGGGAATCCACCCCGCGCCTCCGGGGGCGGGGACAGCAGGAGCGACGGCGGCAAGCCTCATCCTCCAAACCAACGATAGGAACAAGCCAGGAACCGATGGGATCCAGCGAGCGTGGGTGCAGGAGGAGACCGGATACCGCACCATTACTCCTTCGGTAAGCTGGGCCAGGAGTGCCCTAACTTTCACCAGAGGAAAACAAATTCTAAATTCAGTCCAAGCCAAGGTCCCTGGAAAGGAGGTCCAGACTGAGGCCAAGAAAAAAAAACGTATAGCCATTGCACACATAAGTATGTGCGTAAGAGGGAAACATCAAAGAACACAAAGGACATTAAAGACATCAAAAGAGCAGAGCTGACGCAACCAGCCATTTCTACATACAGCTACAAAAGAAAAAAAGAAAATATATACACTGTGGTGGCATTTGCAGTGTTGCACGCCATTGTCCGCTGGGGTGGGGGGAGTATGGCCAGAGACAGGAGCAGACCCAATAAAGCAACAAAGAGAGCCGTCTCCACCCTCGGCCAGTGTCCAAAATGCATGGATGCGTCTCAGGAGACCAAGGTGTCCAATACCTGCTCATTCAGCCAAGGCACTGTGAAGCTTGTCCGTCCAGGCGCTCAAAACCAGCTCTGCAGCCCTGTCTCTTCACCCGCTTCTCCTCCAGGCCCTCCAAACTGACTCTGGTGTGCCAGAGACCCAGCAGCTGGTCTCCTTGGCCAAAAGGCTCCCGGGAGGCAGATCCATAGGTTCAAAAAAAGCACCGCAAGAGTCACAAAAGTGCCACTCCTCTGTCACACAGTCCAGGTGGAATACTGACATTCTATGAATATTCATCTTTACACTTGGCGAGAGATTTTATCGCTCACATTTCGATTCAGATTTA
Organism: Nerophis ophidion; assembly: GCF_033978795.1. NCBI lineage: Eukaryota > Metazoa > Chordata > Actinopteri > Syngnathiformes > Syngnathidae > Nerophis > Nerophis ophidion. The sequence continues at coordinate 53,878,994 of NC_084618.1, forward strand.
GATTTAGCGGGGGAAAAGGTAAGGCGCAAATAAGATTTGGGCAAGGATTGAGCCCTGAGGGACCCCATGTGGTAAAGGAGCTATGGAAGACATAAAACTGTCTGTTTTTACACAAAAACTCCTGTCGGTTAGGTACGACCGGAACCAGTTGAAGGCGGCGCCCTTAATACCCACACAATTCTCAAGACAAGTGATTAAAGGCCTACTGAAACCCACTACTACCGACCACGCAGTCTGATAGTTTATATATCAATGATGAAATATTAACATTGCAACACATGCCAATACGGCCTTTTTAGTTTACTAAATTGCAATTTTGAATTTCGTGTGATGTATCCTGTTGAAAACGTTGCGGTATGGTGACGCGTATGATGACGCGTGCATTTGACATCACCGGTTGTAGCGGACATTTTTCATAGCGCTCACGTTTAGACTTACATTTAAACTTAAGATTTCAATGTAGATTTAACATTTAGGTTAAGATTTAACATTTAGATTTAAGATTTGGATTTAATATTTAGATTTAGAGTAACAATTTAGATTTAAGATATAGGTTTAGATTTAATATATAGGTTTAGGTAAATACATAACATTTAGATTTAACATTTAGATTTAAATTTAACATTTATATTTACATCAAACATTTAGGTTTTGATAAATTAAGCGCTCACAGTTTAAACAGTTATAATTACATTTGACATTTAGATTTTAATTTAAGATGTAGCACTCAAATTTTGAATTAAAGTTTAGATTTAAGATTTAGATTTAACAATTAGGTTTAGATTCAAGATTTGGATTCAACATGTAGCTTTACATTCAACATTTAGATTTGGATTTAACATTTAGCGCTCACATTTAGATTCAAGATTTAGATTTAACATGTAGCTTTACATTCAACATTTAGATTTGGATTTAACATTTCGCGCTCACATTTAGATTCAAGATTTAGATTAATGACTTAGATTTAAGATCTAAATTTTAAATTTGCATTCAGATTCAACAATTAGGTCGAGATTTAACATTTAAATTTAGATTCAGGATAAAGGTTTAAATTAAAATTAAGTTAAGAGTTAACATTTAGATTTTTAATTCAACATTTAGATTCAACATTTACTTTGGATTTAATTGTCATGAAAATTAACTTAATGTGAGAATAGTGTTTTAAATGTGAGAAATATATCTGCTAAAAAAGTGTGAGTCAACTTTAACTATCGGAAACCCATAATAGTTTACGTACTCAAAGCCAGAAGAGGGCGGGACATAATGCTTACAACAGTTTTCTTGTTTAATCGTGCCAAAGCTACACTGTATGGGCAGACATTTTGAACCTAAATAAGTACTTTATACTAATCATACTTTGAGATTTTGAACAACTTTTTGCTTCCATATTCTATGCTGTCTGAAAAACACTTTTCCGTTTCAGCATGACTGGAACACTCCTTGCACAAAGCAAAGTCCATAAATTAAAAACTGTTACAGCCGCAAAAAGGAATTGTATTTATTTTTAGGTGCTAGACTGTAGGTGTAATGGTCAGCTGCCCCAAGCCTTTTATTCATATGGTCATGATGAAACGCTGCATTTTAAAGAGGAACTGGATTTTTGGGGGGGTTATACTGCCCATCATTCACAATCATTATGTGAGACACAAACACACATCCGTTTTTTGGTGTGTTCTAAATATTAAAAACACACTAGCAAAAATGTTCTAACAATGCAGCCAATGGGTACTGACCCATATTGTGTGTGTACTAAAACACGTGAAAAATTAATAGCACATGCAAAGCTTATTTACTAAACGTGTGCAAAGTGAATTGTGTCTGTTCAGTTAGCAGAATAAGGCGTGTAATCCATTTTACGCCCCGTTTTTTTATTAATATTCAAAATATATGCTGATCATAAAAACGCCCACAATACTGGGATGGAGAAAATGCAGATAGAATTATTTAGCACGAACAATGTGATTTATCAACACTCACCACCGTGTTTGGGAGCAGTATTTAGCGTTTTATTTAGCATGTGTCAGAAGGCGGGCAAACTGACAGTTCCACACACGGCTGCAAGATCAGTGCTCGCGCTGCACAGACGAGAATGCTCCGTTCTATGTGAGTGTGTCAACATTTTGGACTGTGGAATAAAAAATATTAGATGAATCGTCTATTCAGCAATTTTCTTTTATTATTTGATTGCTGTTGGATGACTAAAGGGGCTGAGTATAATAATTAAATTGAGGCTTGTTGGTGTCTGCTGGTGTTTTTTTTTTAATGTTGTTTTTTATTTAATTAGAAAATATTTTACAATAAAATATCTCCTTCATGTAACTAAGTCTTACATTGTGCAATTTATTACGTTTAATTCATTCCAGATGCTCAAATGTGGCCTCGCGCACAGAATTAAATGTCAGTGAGCATATGTTTCTGTTGTCTGGATTGCGTTTCAGAAAAGGTGTTGCAGATTACAAATGTGCTGCTGGTTCAACACATCCCACACAGGTAGGAGCATGATAACATTATCAAGTGGTTAAAGCACAGTATGCACGCAAAATCCTGATTTAAATAAGGTGGTCTGCAACACTTTTCAATTGCACACATAGTGTTAGTAGATCACACGCAACACGCCCACTAGTACTACACGCTACTTTAATTTTTGCCTATTTGGATAAAAAAATGTATCATAATCCTTACAAGGGATTAAAAAATGGTGCCCTAACTGAAAGTATTTTGTGTTTTTCTCACCATCTAATGGTATAGGTTGGGTGTCAAAGTTGACTAACTTCTCAGTTTATGGCTACAAGCATCTACTATACAAGGGAGAGGCATTATTTATAATCTAGCATTAACTTTTAACAACTCATAGGAGATACAGCAGCTCAATGGCTCAATATATCAATAGCTGCATAAGTTAGCTAGCTATCTGAGATCATCAATCAATCAATCAATGTTTACTTATATAGCCCTAAATCACTAGTGTCTCAAAGGGCTGCACAAACCACCACGACATCCTCGGTAGGCCAACATAAGGGCAAGGAAAACTCACACCCAGTGGGACATCGGTGACAATAAGGACCCAGTGGGACGTCGGTGACAATGATGACTATGAGAACCTTAGAGAGGAGGAAAGCAATGGATGTCGAGCGGGTCTAACATGGTACTGTGTAAGTTCAATCCACAATGGATCCAACACAGTCGTGAGAGTCCAGTCCAAAGCGGATCCAACACAGCAGCGAGAGTCCCGTTCACAGCGGAGCCAGCAGGAAACCATCCCAAGCGGAGGCGGATCAGCATCGCAGAGATGTCCCCAGCCGATACACAGGCAAGCAGTACATGGCCACCGGATCGGACCGGACCCCCTCCACAAGGGAGAGTGGGACATAGAAGAAAAAGAAAAGAAACGGCAGATCAACTGGTCTAAAAAGGGAGTCTATTTAAAGGCTAGAGTATACAAATGAGTTTTAAGGTGAGACTTAAATGCTTCTACTGAGGTGGCATCTTGAACTGTTACCGGGAGGGCATTCCAGAGTACTGGAGCCCGAACGGAAAACGCTCTATAGCCCGCAGACTTTTTTGGGGCTTTGGGAATCACTAACAAGCCGGAGTCCTTTGAACGCAGATTTCTTGCCGGGACATATGGTGCAATACAATCGGCAAGATAGGATGGAGCTAGACCGTGTAGTATTTTATACGTAAGTAGTAAAACTTTTTAAAGTCACATCTTAAGTGCACAGGAAGCCAGTACAGGTGAGCCAGTACAGGCGTAATGTGATCAAACTTTCTTGTTCTTGTCAAAAGTCTAGCAGCCGCATTTTGTACCAACTGTAATCTTTTAATGCTAGACATGGGGAGACCCGAAAATAATACGTTACAGTAGTCGAGGCGAGACGTAACAAACGCATGGATAATGATCTCAGCATCTTTATTGGACAGAATGGAGCGAATTTTAGCGATATTACGGAGATGAAAGAACGCCGTTTTAGTAACGCTTTTAATGTGTGCCTCAAAGGAGAGAGTTGGGTCGAAGATAATACCCAGATTCTTTACCGTGTCGCCTTGTTTAATTGTTTGGTTGTCAAATGTTAGAGTTGTATTATTAAATAGAGTTCGGTGTCTAGCAGGACCGATAATCAGCATTTCCGTTTTTTTGGCGTTGAGTTGCAAAAAGTTAGCGGACATCCATTGTTTAATTTCATTAAGACACGCCTCCAGCTGACTACAATCCGGCGTGTTGGTCAGCTTTAGGGGCATGTAGAGTTGGGTGTCATCAGCATAACAGTGAAAGCTAATACCGTATTTGCGTATGATGTCACCTAGCGGCAGCATGTAGATGCTGAAGAGTGCAGGGCCAAGGACCGAACCCTGGGGAACTCCACACGTTACTTTAACGTAGTCCGAGGTCACATTGTTATGGGAGACACACTGCATCCTATCAGTAAGATAAGAGTTAAACCAAGACAGGGCTAAGTCTGACATACCAATTCGTGTTTTGATACGTTCTAATAAAATATTATGATCGACGGTATCGAAAGCAGCGCTAAGATCGAGGAGCAGCAACATAGATGACGCATCAGAATCCATCGTTAGCAATAGATCATTAGTCATTTTTGCGAGGGCTGTCTCCGTGGAGTGATTTGCCCTGAAACCGGATTGAAAGGTTTCACATAGATTGTTAGACGCTAAGTGTTCATTTAACTGCTCCGCAACAATTTTTTCAAGGATTTTTGAAATAAATGGAAGGTGAGACACCGGTCGGTAGTTTACCATGAGGTCAGGATCGAGGTTAGGTCTTTTAAGAAGAGGATGAATAACCGCTTTTTTGAATGCTAGGGGAACAGTGCCCGAGGAGAGTGATAAGTTTATAATATTTAGCACTGATGGACCTAATAATACAAAGAGCTCCTTGATCAGTTTCCCAGGAAGAGGGTCAAGTAAACATGTTGTCTGTTTTATTCCATTTACACGTTGTAACAATTCCTCTAATGTTATTTCATCAAAACGAGAGAAACTATTTTGGAGGGCAGTATCCGCCGTATATACCATCGTATCAGTGTTAATAGAACCCCGTTGTAGCTGGGACGCATTGTCTTTAATCTCCTTTCTAATGACTTCAATTTTCTTACTAAAGAATTGCATAAAGTCATCGGCTGAGTGGGTTGAGCTACTGGAAGGGGTCCCTTGTTGGGTTAGCGATGCTACCGTACTAAACAAAAATTTAGGATCGTTTTTATTACGGTGGATGAGATTTGAGTAATATTTAGCTTTAGCTAAGGTAAGCATGCGTTTATAAGTTATTAAACCATCACTCCATGCTTGATGGTGCACCTCAAGTTTAGTCGTGCGCCATTTGCGTTCCAGCTTTCTACATAATAATTTCTGAGCTCTAGTTTCTTCTGTAAACCACGGGGTGCGCTTTTTTGGAGCCTTTTTTAACTTTAGCGGTGCTATGTTATCAATGGTTTCGCGCAGGGCGTCGTTAAAGTTGTTAGTGAGGTTATCAATAGAGCCCACATACTTTGGGAATGGTGCCATTACTGAGGGCAGTAGGTCAGCAAGAGTTGTCGTTGTGGCTGTATTAATGTTCCGGCTGCTATAGCAGTTATTATTATTATTAGTTTGACGAACATGCGTCTGAACCTCGAATTTTATAAGGTAATGATCGGACAATACTTTAGTATACGGGAGTATCGTAACTTTGGAAACGGTGATACCCCTGACAAGCACTAGGTCTATCGTATTACCGTTGCGATGCGTGGGTTCATTTGTTATTTGTGTGAGACCACAGCTATCAATTACAGTCTGGAGCGCTACGCACGGTGGGTCCGATGGGGTATTCATATGGATATTGAAGTCCCCCCATTATGATTATATTATCGGCGTGTGTCACTAGATCAGCAACAAACTCTGAGAATTCATTGATAAAGTCCGAATAGGGCCCTGGGGGGCGGTAGATAACAGCCAGGTGTAGAGGCAGCGGTGTGACAGACCTCATAGTAAGCACCTCAAACGATTTATATTTATTATTTATGTTAGGACTAAGCTTAAAGTTTTCGTTGTATATTAGTGCGACCCCACCACCCCTTTTAAGCGGACGGGCAATATGCGCATGTGTAAAGTTAGGAGGACATGCCTCATTTAGCGCAAAAAAGTTGTTTGGTTTAAGCCAGGTTTCGCTGAGACCGATGACGTTAAGATTGTTGTCTCTTATAATATCATTAACTAACAACGTTTTGGGAGACAAAGATCTTATGTTTAAAAAACCAATATTATAGGTAGTGGGCTGTTTCAGGGAATTTTTGATCAAATTATCCGTAGTAGCAATATTAATAATGTTGTGTTTATTATGCCCAGTGCATTTAGTATAGTTACGACCATATCTAGGAATTGATACGACAGGAATTTTCCGATTGTTTGATTGTTGCTTTGATAAACTGCACGCATCATGGTTAGCCACCTCAGTAAGGGGGATTTTCCGATTGTTTGTTTGTTGCTTTGATAAACTGCACGCATCATGGTTAGCCACCTCGGTAACGGGGATTTTCCGATTGTTTGTTTGTTGCTTTGATAAACTGCACGCATCATAGTTAGCCACCTCGGTAAAACACATGTCCAACTCTGAAACACTCAAAGCAGAAAAAACGTGTTCTAATTTAACTGACTCCTTACCCAGACCAGTAGTCTCGCATTTTCCATTTAAATCCGTCTTCAGGATGGAGGGAAGTGGTGTTCTGTGGGGATTAGCCTTCTGCTTTGTTTTTAGCCCCGCTCGACATCCGCGTTTCCGATCACACCGCTGGCGTCTGCTCCGTAGACGGCCCCCGCTGCTACTAGACTCCCCTGCTTCACAGGCCGCTGGATGTAGCCGCCGACGTATTCCCATGCTAGTTAGCAAGTCTAGCACGCACGCGTCTATCAGTCCAAAACGGCCCGATATGTCCACATCCAGAAGTGTCTGGCGGCCGTACGTGATCACGGAGTGACCACGATGTGAGCCAGCCATAAAGTTTGTAGAATTGTCCGGTATTTCTGCCAAATGTTCCATCTTTAGCAGGAGCTCCGCAATGTTGCAGCCCGTCCGGGCGCCGCCATCTTGGATCTATATCAAGCTACAGTAAATCATGGCGCCATTAAAAATAGTTGGTCTGCTTTTGCCCTTATAACAATATTGCGAATACTTGATTAGTATTCAAGTCACGACATGAAAATGGAAAAAAAATGGTAATGATAAAAATACCTATTCTTGATGCCATTTCGCCCTTCCCCTCTAAACTCTCCTGCATAGCCTGGCGTCGACATTCTCCTCTGATTTTGGATCACCTTTTGCAATGAGGGTGCCTGGCCGTAACAAATCTATCCGATCAGCTTCCTGTCTCTTTAATTGCCATTGTCCGCTCACGATGAAGAAAGCTACCAAGCTACAGTAAATTGCATAGAAGCATAATGTAGTTTTAGGCCATATAATATTCCTCACACACTCATTGAACGCCAAAGTACTCCATTCATGAATGAAAATAAAAGAACTGATGGAATCGGACTCAAGTCTGTCCTTTAGCTGATGATGAGGCCCATCGGTTTGTTGACCAAGTGGCTTCATAAGCAGAAATCCAACTGTTTCCTAACTGCTGCTCACTGGGGTGTCATCCTCGCTTTTAAATTCAAACCTATCATTTAGAGTAGGGGACATCAATTCTGTGGAACATATAGTCCTTCTTCCTTCACAAAATCATCTTGCTGACCTTGTTCCTTTTGGAGTGAAAGTTTTCTAGTTTACTTCAACAAAAAGTATACTTGCAGCCCCAAGTGAGGATGTAAAGAGATGAAAAGTTGATATCAAACTATTGTGACAAATTATTACAGTTATCAATGTCAATATCATACTGTTGAATGTGCTCAAAAAGATCTACCACTCTGGACTAGGGTACCTGATACCAAAAATTTGGTACCAGAAACGGTACTGAAATGTATTTTGATACTTTTAAAAATAAAGGGAACCACAAAAATGGCATCATTGGCTTTATATCGACAAAAAATCAGTTGATACAATAAACATACCTTTTTATTGCAATCAAAGAACAATGTTGTCATTAAATAAGATACGTCACAACTTTTGTTTTACTAGTAAGCAACCAAACGAGTAAAAAAGGCTCCTAATTTGGCGGCTAACGTATGCAGTAACATATTGTGTCACTTCCCTTTGTATTATTTTGTCAAAATTATGGAGGGACAAGTGGTACAAAATGAATGATGAATGAATATCATTGCTAACATGTTTTATCTACACTTCTGTTAAAACGTGATAAGCACTCTAGCTGAGATAGGCGCCAGCGCCCCCCGTGACCTTAAAAGGGAATAAGCGGTAGAAAATGGATGGAAGCACTCATGCTTCTGTTGTTCGGCTATTTTACAAAATGTGTGGGTGAAACTACAAATGTAGGTATTGTTCAATACCAAAAAGTTGCAGGGTAATACAGTGGTCATGATTAAAACTATTCTCTGTCCAGGGATGTATTTTCTGAGTTTATAAACAAAAACAAAAAAAGAAAATGGACAAAATATTTTGTGATAATAAAAAATATTGATGTAATCATTGTAGTGGCGACTAGATACGGCTATTGTACTTGGTATTGTGACAGTCGATATTTGTATACAAACGAAAAACAATCATAAAAACCTTTGAAACACACAAAAACAATGCGAGTGTACAAAAATATGAATATCGGCATCGAATACATACACTAAAAATATTGTACTTTTTCAATGTTTTTACCTTTTGCCAAAACTTGTTCGGTGCCAATACAAGTGTTTTTCTAAAATGTCAAAAAAAAAATGTCAATACAAAATCTTACTGGCAGTGTTCTGGCACCATTGTATACCATATAATACTACTGTGTACTAAGAAAACACAGCTTGCGTTTTTAATGTCACAATTAAATATTTTATATTTTAGTTGTATAAACAGAAATATGTTTATTAATCTTTTAAATGGGTTAAGTTGTTTTTTTTAATAAGGAAAGACGTTAATGTCTTATTTTCTTGTAACCATTTATTTTACCATAGATTGATTAACGTGGACCCCGACTTAAACAAGTTGAAAAACTTATTCAAGTGTTACCATTTAGTGGTCAATTGTGCGGAATATGTTTTGTACTGTGCAATCTACTAGTAAATGTCAAGACGAGGACTGTGGTGTGGTTTGTTTTCCCGTGGTGCAAATTGACTGGACCGGACATAGCGTGAAGGTAATGACATCTTTTAATATTAATTCGGAAAAAAAAGGAACAAACGAACCTCAATAGAGGTTCAAAACTGGGCTCTGAAAACAAAAACTCGCACAAAGGCAAAACTATGGACATAAAACAAAACTTACAAACTATGGGATGAATAACGAAAACTTACGGGGAACAAGAAAAGAGCATGGATCATCAGCATGGAGCAAGTGGTGTGTAGAGGATGATGTCACCAGGCTGACTCCCTGGCAACTACAGGCTTAAATAGTGCTGTGGTGCTTGAAAACAGGTGCGTGAGTTCAAATGAATCAGGTGCGTGAGTCGTGAGGACAGGTGAACTGATTGGTAGGCATGGAAACAAAACAATGGAGTGGAAAAAAAGTAACTAATGGAGTCTTGAAGTAATCTAACACAACTAAACAAAACATGATCACAAAGACATGAGAGTAAAAGTTTCAATAGATCTATCAATCAAGCTGGTATGCGAGCTAGCCCTGGATTTCTTTTCCAGGAAGAAGTGCCACTGGTCCATGAGTTTATCAAAGTGTGATTGTAGCTGAGATAGGCGCCAGTGCCCCCCGCGACCCCAAAAGGGAATAAGCGGTAAAAAAATGGATGGATGGATGGATGGATTATCAATCATGGTTTTACAATTTTAATTTAAAGCAGTGGTACCAACAATCGGGAGTTTTTACTATGGTTTATTAACCATATGGTTTTTCCTATTACTTCTCTATTCCAAAGCCAATAGAAGTGGATAATTCCTGTTGAACTCACACACGACAGAGATGGCATTCAGGCTGAATGCAGCCAATTTCTTCTGGTGCCTCTTGAATGACGACTGAGAGGCCGCCTATTGACTTGTAATGACTACTTTTCTCTTGTCCTGATGGGGGGGTATGTGTCTGTATGTGTCCAGGCAGCATGACAGCAACCTTGTGTTTTGACCAAACAATTACTTCACAATCATTCACACCACACTTGCTTCCGTTTTTCCTCTGTCCTCCTTCTGTCACCCGCTATCATCCTGCCTCCTGATTCATCCTTTACTTCAATTTAATCCGATCTTTCTCCTCTATTGTTTTTCCATGCACAAATGTGGGTTTATCTCATTTAGCTGCAGGGCTATTTAGTGCTAGTTATTAACTGATCTACTTTACAGAAAGGAGGAATTAGAAGGATATCCTGCAAAAATGTGAATTACAGTCATCTCTCGTTTATCGCGAATAATTGGCATTGGACATGACCTTGGCAAAAGAATTTCGGCAAAAAAGGATTACTATTAATAAATCTAACATTTTTATAGAGCATAAAAAAATGTATAACATATAGTCACCTTTACACTTCAATATAGTTGCCTTGAGTGTGTTCTCCTGTAGAATACAGTACTCACAGTAGCTTGGAGGATCATGCAAGCATAATTACTAGGGCTGCGAATCTTTGGGTGTCCCACGATTCGATTCAATATTGACTCTTGGGGTCACGATTCGATTATATATATAGATTTTTTTGATTTGATTCGATTCTCGATTCAAAAACACTATTTTTCCGATTTAAAACGATTCTGTATTCATTCAATACATAGGATCTCAGCATGATCTACCCCAGTCTGCTGACATGCAAGCAGAGTAGTAGATTTTTTTTTTAAAGCTTTTATAATTGTAAAGGACAATGTTTTGTCAACTGATTGCAATAATGTAAATTTGTTTTAACTATTAAACGAACCAAAAATATGACTTATTTTATCTTTGTGAAAATATTGGACACAGTGTGGTCAAGCTTATGAGATGCAATGCAAGTGTAAGCCACTGTGACACTATTGTTCTTTTTTTTTATTTTTATAAATGTCTAATGATAATGTCAATGAGGGATTTTTAATAACTGCTATGCTGAAATTATAACTAATATTGATACTGTTGTTGATAATATTGATTTTTGTTTTACTACTTTTGATTTGTTCTGTGTCGTGTTTGTGTCTTCTCAATTGCTCTGATTATTGCAGTTCTGAGTGTTGCTGGGTCAGGTTTAGTTTTGGAATTGGATTGCATTGTTATGGTATTTCTGTGTAGTGGTTTGTTGGATTGATTAAAAAAAATAGATTTTTTAAAAATGACAATCGATTCTCAATCGCACAACGTATTCGATTCGATTCGTATTCGAATCGATTTTTTCCCACACCCCTAATAATTACTATGGCAACTTAGTCACATCCTGGGAAATTCCTCCATGTTAGAACTGGGCTTCCATTAGCTGAAACCAAAGGCATGTAATGTTTTGCAAAAACTTGGTCAACAGTCAAAGCTATGGCCTTTAGCCTCTGTCTTGCCTCTGGTGAGGGCGGTCGCAATTCTCTCCGCTCCCTCCTTCCCTGCTTGCTCTCTGCGTCTTGTCTTTGTCTGAACTTTTCTAAAGCCTCTTTCTTTGTGCTGTCCTTTAATCTAAATAATAAACATGAATATGATCAGCTGGACTCTCGATGCAATTGACACAGTCTTTTCGACAAGGAAAAGAGGTTCGGGGGAGCCCGGCTGCCCTGATGGAACCATTGCTGCGGGGTACGTGACGGACTCCTGGAATTCATGGAGGATTATGTGCCTCTCAGCCCTTTCCATCGAGGACGTCAAAGACATCTACCTATTCGGAGCTGTGATCGCGGGGCACTTGCTGATTGGGCTGGGCATTGCTCTGGTGTATCGACAAATTCGGAAGACGATGGCAACCACTCAAGGGGCCCAACGGCTGTTCAACGCAATGGAAGGATTGGGTCGGGCTGTGGGAACACAGCCTGGAGCGATTTCTGCTTTGAATCGCAAAATGGATCTCATCTTGGAGAAGTTTGCTGAGAAGGAATAACTAAATTGGATTTGAGGGATCCAGCACGGACAAACGAGCAAGCAAGTCATTGTTTGGACTGCTCGAAGAAAAACAACATCTTAATCTATGATTTGACTCCCTTGAATGGCATTGACACAATCAGGAACAGGCTGTCCTGAAGAAAATCTCCCGGTTGATAGCAGTCTCAGTGAGCTTAATTGCTGAACGGAATGTCTGATACTTTATCGTAATGTTGTCTTTTTGCGTCAAAGTCTCACCAATGTGAGGATGCTTGATTGATACGGTTGTAACGATTAATCGATATATCATTTTATATTCCTACTACAACGATCTGTGCTTTGCAAATTTGCCTTCTGGATGATAGGTATCGAACCAAAATTGTTTTAAAAAATAATCGATCGATTTGAACGATACTAGAAACAGGAAAACATTGATTTTTTTAAAAACAGCAGACTCTATATGAAGTTTCGCACTTTTAATGATAAGTGCGTTAAACGTTAAGTCTATTTTACCCTTCTGTGGGTCATCAATACAAAAATGGCGGATACCTACAGTGGTCCAGAAAGCATACTTGCCAACCCTCCTGGATTTTCCGGGAGACTCCCGAAATTCAGTGCCTTTCCTGAAAACCTACAGGGACAAATTTTCTCCCGAAAATCTCCCGAAATTCAGGCGAAGCTGGAGGCCACACCTACTCCAGCTCAATGCGGACCTGAGTGACGTGTACAAAGAGCGTGTCTGCCCAATGACGTTATAACCGTAGAATGATCGAGGGCGAGTTCTTGGTTTCTTATGTGGGTTTATTGTTAGGCAGTTTCATTATCGTCCTCCCAGCGCGGTAAAACAACACACAACAACAGAAGTCCGAATTCGTCTACCTAAAGCAGTTCGTCTGCAAACAGCAATGTGTTGTGACACTCTTAAACAGGACAATACTGCCATCTAGTGTACATGCATATGGTTAGAAAAACAAGGATGGAATATTCAACCCTCAACTCAACAATGAGTAGATGAGTGTTATTTGTGTGTAAATGTGTAAATAAATGAACACTGAAATTCAAGTATTTATTTTATTTATATATATATATATATATATATATATATATATAGCTAGAATTCACTGAAAATCAAGTATTTCTCATATATATATATATATATATATATATATATATATATATATATATACATATATATATATGAAATACTTGACTTGGTGAATCTACGAATCTAGCGGCAAATATACACATAAAATGACCTCAAATATACCTAAAATACAAGGCATAATGATGAATTATGTAAGTTACAGCTAGCATGAGTAGCATGTTAGCATCGATTAGCTTGCAGTTACGCAGTGAAAAAATATGTCTGATTAGTACTACACACAAGTCAATATCAACATAGCTTACCTTTGTGCATTCACACACAGCATAAAAGTTTGATGGACAAATAGAAACAAAGAAGGACTGGAATAAAACACGTCTTTCGGGGGCAGCATCAAAGAAAGTAGTACATGTAAACAAACTACGTTGCGTTCAAGGACTTCCAAAATTAGTAGGACAAAATGGCGCTTGCCAAATCCGCTCATCACTGAACCATGTTTACTTTAAACAGTGGGATTTCTAACAATTAGGAAGGTGTGTGTCATGTTTGTTTTCTTACAGAAACAATATTAAACCCCGCACACTTAAAAATGTTCCTCATCTTTTTCCATTTTCATACATTGTTGAAAAAGCACCAGGGAGCCACTAAGATGGCGCTAAAGAGCCGCTTGTGGCTCGAGAGCAGCGCATTGCTGACCCCCGATCTAAGGCTTATAGTGTGAAATGTTTTTTTCTTGTAAAATTTAATGGGTGTTGCGAAGAGGTGGTGACTTGTCCAGGGTGTACGCCACCTTCCGCCCATGTGCAGCTGGCTCCAGCACCCCCTGCGGCCCCATAAAAGGGAAAAGCAGTAGAAAAGTCTGGATAACACAGTGAGTGATACAGTCCTCTCTCGCCACATTGCGCTTCAAATGTTGCGGCTTCTCCTCATAGCAGATTTTTGAGGGATATTTATCCATCCATCCATCCGTTTTCTACCGCTTATTCCCTTTCGGGGGTCGCGGGGGGGCGCTGGCGCCTATCTCAGCTACAATCGGGCGGAAGGCGGGGTACACCCTGGACAAGTCGCCACCTCATCGCAGGGCCAACACAGATAGACAGACAACATTCACACTCACATTCACACACTAGGGCCCATTTAGTGTTGCCAATCAGCCTATCCCCAGGTGCATGTCTTTGGAAGTGGGAGGAAGCCGGAGTACCCGGAGGGAACCCACGCATTCACGGGGAGAACATGCAAACTCCACACAGAAAGATCCCGAGCCTGGATTTGAACCCAGGACTGCAGGACCTTCGTATTGTGAGGCAGACGCACTAACCCCTCTGCCACCGTGAAGCCCTTGTTCTTGTTTAGTTTTAATTAAATCATGTTTTCTTGCTCAATGCCTGCCTCCTTCTCTGCATTTTGGGGTTCATTATCAACTAACTTTGACAGGTTGCCACAGCAAGATATAGCGACATTAGCTCAGATTCAGACTCGGATTTCAGCGGCTTAAGCGATTCAACAGATTACGCATGTATTGAAACGGACGGTTGGAGTACGGAGGCAGATAGCGAAAACGAAATTGAAGAAGAAACTGAAGCTATTGAGCGAATAGCTATTGACGCTATTCGACCATGTTTGCCTTAGCATCGCCGGTAAAATGTGCGGACCAACGATCGGAAGTTTTGCATCTTGTGACACTGGATCAACTTAAATCCGTCGATTGGTAAGTGTTTGTTGGCATTAAATGTGGGTGGAAGGAAAGGCTGGATGTAAATATAGTTTCAAATGTACATACAGCTAGCCTAAATAGCATGTTAGCATTGATTAGCTGGCAGTCATGCCGCGCCCAAATATGTCTGATTAGCACATAAGTCAACAACGTCAACAAAACTCACCTTTGTGATTTCTTTGACTTTATCGTTGCAAATACATCTGCAGGTTATCTACATCTCTGTGCCATGTCTGCATTAGCATCGCCGGTAACTAGCACGTTAGCATCGATTAGCATGCCGTGCTAAATGATGCACATTCTACATAAATCAACTTGAATCCGTCCCTGATCGTGTTGTTACACCCTCCGACAACACACCGACGAGGCATGATGTCTTCAAGGTACGGAAAACAGTCGACAAAATGGAAAATAACAGAGCTGATTTGACTCGATGTGTATAATGTGTTTGACAAAATGGCCGATTGACTACCTAGGTGACTTCACGTTCTGACATCATCGCTCTGAGAGTGATAAATACAAAGGCGTTTATTTCACCAAAATTCACCCATTTAGAGTTCGGAAATCGGTTAAAAGAATATATGGTCTTTTTTCTGCAACATCAAGGTATATATTCACGCTTACATAGGTCTGGTGATAATGTTCCCCTTTAAGAGTGTATGGATTCACTTAATCACATTCAATTTTTTTTTTGATATACATTTGCCACTAAACTTTTAGAATAGACTCAATTCTGCACCGCTAAAGTTAAATAAACCATTGTCATGTTGGATTTCTTTCCACCATCTGAGCATGTGCAAGTCAAGGGGGGCCGGCTTCTAGGTCACACGGTTGCACCCCAGCAATTGGAGCTACTAGCAGGTGAATTGACAGAGAGTCGCGCAATGCTGCAAACAATAGTGGCATGTATTTAAAAACGATGTAGTCTAAATCAGGAAAAATTATATTTGGTTACCAAACACAAGTGGAGGAGTTCAAGTAACTAGGAGTCTTGTTCACGAGTGGGGAAAGAGTGGATTGTGAGATCGACAGGCGGATCGGTGCGGCGTCTTCAGTAATGCGGACGTTGTACCGATTCGTTGTGGTGAAGAAGGAGCTGAGCCGGAAGGCAAAGCTCTCAATTTACCGGTCGATCTACGTTCCCATCCTCACTTATGGTCATGAGCTTTGGGTCATGACCGAAAGGATAAGATCACGGGTACAAGCAGCCGAAATAAATCTCTAAGGGGCTCTCCCTTAGAGATAGGGTGAGAAGCTCTGCCATCCGAGAGGAGCTCAAAGTAAAGCCGCTGCTCCTCCACTTCGAGAGGAGCCAGATGAGGTGGTTCGGGCATCTGGTCAGGATGTCACCCGAACGCCTCCCGAGGGAGGTGTTTAGGGCACGTCCAACCGGTAGGAGGCCACGGGGAAGACCCAGGACACGTTGGGAAGACTATGTCTCTCGGCTGGCCTCGGGATCCCCCGGGAAGAGCTGGACGAAATGGCTGGGGAGAGGGAAGTCTGGGCTTCCCTGCTTAGGCTGCTACCCCCGCGACCCGACGTCGAATAAGCGGAAGACGATGGATGGATGGAAAACACAGAGGAACCTTGATTTAAGAACTTAATTGGTTCTTAAAAAGGGTTCGTAAATAGAAATGTGTGTATTTTGAAGGAAATTCCTCTGTAAAAAAAAAAAAAAAAAAAATGTATACATGAATCCACGGTTACGGCCTCGACAAAAGTCACTATATACCAAACGTTCTATTTTATCAAGAAGCCACAACAAAAACAAGCTAAACTATCCTTGGACACAGTCACCCTGCTGACACGCACACACACTGTCACTCGCACTGTGGGGCACTCAGTTGGAAATCACAACACTTTTTCAGTGTAACAGCCAGATTGCTACAATGATTAGGAATCGAAAAAAAATCTACTTTAACTTGTCGGTTAATATTTTTGGTATGCAGTCAAAAGGAGTGGGTGGGTTGAGGGGGAGATGCACCGTCTACTATGCTGTGAATACTTCCTGAACGTTTCCAACCATACATCGCTTGTCCATTGCTTTCTTTGGACGCATATTGAGCTAGCAAAACTAAAAAATATCAATAAGCCCGCCCACAATGGCTGTGCTGCAGGCACACAATGGATGGATGAAACAATGCTACACTGAAACAGCGTTCATACAACTCTGCACATGTCCAATGTGTTCCACGCTGTGTATCACAGACAGGAACCAAACATAGAGGAGAGGTACGGAGGGACACAAATGTTGGTGCTAACATTAGATGACTTTTTATAAACAGCATGTGATGCTATGGCTTAATGGTTTTTGACTTTTTTACCAAGTGCCACCTCAGAAAACACTTGGCTCTCCAAGTACCACCATAATGAACAACATTAAAATACAGCAGCGTAGTAGGCCTAAGTATTCATTAAAAACAAGGCCGAGGTTTTATTTAACAAGTACTTTAATACTTTGGCCATTGTGACAATATACACAGTTCGGAGAGTAACACTGTATTTGAATATCATAAAACAAAACACTGTACTTTAATCAGGTGTTTCTTTGTTGTACTACTGATGGAGCATGTGTACCACTAGTTGTTTGGGAATCACTGCTAAATCTTATAACAAAAGAGAAACAAAACTTCAAAACTTACACCTACCTGCGCCTGTTAGGTGTCAGAGCTACAGGTTTAATTTTAGGACGTGTGGTGAAGCCTCCTTTTGTTTGCCTGTTGTTCTTTCTTGGCTCCGAGGCCAGTAATGTCAACTCATTTTAGCTCATGGGCCGCATGGTGTCAAGATTCGTGGTCCGGATCATGTTTTGTTATGTTCTGTTATTTTTAGACTCCATTAGTTCCTGTTTTTGTGCAGCCTTGTTTTGTTTTAGTTACCATGGCAACTTAATAGTTTCACCTGCCTCTGGTGTTCGGGACACGCACTTGCTCTATTCAAGAGACCATTGTTTAAGCCTGTCTTTGCCAGTCAGTCGTCCTGGCATCATTGCTTGTTTTCATACGATACCATAGCTCAAGTCGTTCAATATCATGCTGTGTCACGAAGTGTAAGTTTTTACATGCCACAGTAAGTCTTGTTTGTTCCATGCCATGGTACATGTTAAGTGTTTAACTTCTATGTTTCTTGCGTTAAGTTTTTTTTTTTGTTGTTCGTTAGCTTCTCGTGTGAACGACACCCTTTTCTTTTGTTTGGTTCTGGTCGTTGTGATGTGTAGGGTTAATTGAGAAAATAAAATGTTGCTACCTTCAAGTCCTGTCCGGAATAGTGTATTTGCATCCTGGGAGAACAAACATCGCAGTAAGCTGCGACCCCCCTGTTATGACACATGGAGGAAAATATAATCCCAAATGAGCCTGACTGGTAAAATCATGGCATAATAAATTGAAAAATAAAGACAACTTTAAAAAATGTGTTTTTGTTTGTTTAACTTTGGCCAAAAATAAACAAGCACACTCTAGACAAAACACTTCAAGTTAGATGAAAGTTTTGAGGGACAAATTGGTGCTGTTTTAAAAGCACAACAAAGAGTTTGTCTCAGTGTATCTACAAGGCCAAATAAACTTTAAGTCATAGCCTATCACGGATGGAGCAGAATACTAAAAAGATAATACATACTAATAACTATTATAGGTATCAAATAGGCGTTGTGAATGTCGCGGCCATAAAAAACATAAAAATCTTTTTGGGTTTTTATAATCAAAACAAAAAACGTAAAATGGATCGTTACCATTATCCCAAATTTTTATTGGGTTTCAAACTCAAGAATTAAAACAGCATGTGAAAAACTACTTTCTCCATTCCCCATTCAATGTTTGGAGGTAATGGTCGACTCAGATGCACAGTCTCTTTTCCGAATCCTCGTGTCGCTGCAACAGAAAAAAAAAAGAGCAATATACTCGGACCCGTTTGCCTGCTCTATAGAGAACCAATAAATGTGTTCACTTTCCATATCTCTGCACATTCAACAAATGGAAGGGAACGCTTGACCGGCAACAACTTGTTTTAACGATACGGACACTATTCTTTGTCCTCTTCTTCGGTTGTTCTAGGTCACCCACAGACCATGATCAGAAAATTGACACTGTGCATGTCCAATCCACAAAGATATAGAAAAAAGTTTTCATTCATTGAAAAATTCCCATTTTCAATTTTCAAAACACGTTAGTAAATTCGGATAATGGATTTATGATCACACCTAAAAACAGGGAAATTATTTTTATAATCCAAACAAAACAAAAAAGAATAGGCGTGATGTACAGGGACCCTATTCAGGAGGGTGGGAGTTTCATTGTGCATCCACTTTTCTCATTTTAGGGCAATGAGTGCCAAAGCACAGGAGTTTGAAACAGCGTTTCATTTAAGTTGAGTGGGAGGAGCCGCAGCCTCGCTTTGGTGTGTACCTCTTACTTGGTATACTTTCTTGGCCCCACTATAAACCGTTTGGTTGCCTAACATCAGAGGTGGGACCAAGTCATTGTTTTACAAGTCACAAGTAAGTCTCAAGTCTTTGCCCTCAGGTCTCGAGTCAAGTCCCGAGTCAAGACAGGCAAGTCGAGTCAAGTCCAAAGTCAATACTGGAAGTCTCAAGTCAAGTCCCAAGTCCTGCATTTTGGGTTTCGAGTCATTTCAAGTCTTTTTAACCACAGACTAATATATGTACACAGATTGTGTATGCTTTTAAAACGCTGTATGTATTTATTATTAAAAAAAACAGTGCTGACATTGCACTTCATAATAGCACTATTAACCAGTTATTCTAAACATTTAACTCATTACAGTATAAACACATTTGAAAAAACAAGTGCAACTGTACTTATTTGCACAAAAGTGTTAACATTGTATTTCCATGGAATATTGCATTGTAACTAGTTCATCAGCAGTTTATGTCATGTTGTCACCTTATCTCATTGATCTCATCTCATACTGTATGTGTTTATGTGTGTGTACACATGAAAAACAACAAATACATGAACATAACAATGAACAGTGCTGTACTTGTTAGATGTCAGGGCTCTATGGAATATGTAAACATATTCTTAATATAGTATACATTTTAACTGACCTTTACTTGACTATGTTTGTCTTTTTGTAGGTGGCTAAAATATGCGGTGCTGCTGACCGCCGTCTAACGTTACGTTACTGTGTGTGATACATTCATTAACGTAACGTTATGTGTAGGTACCTCATGCAACCCTGCTTAAAAAAAAATCCCTTGACAATAAGTATGAATAAGGTAACATCTGCAGTGGACGCAACAGATTGCCGTGTTTGCAATGACGTTATAACCATAGACATCTTATAAGTAGACGCAGAATTGGCTGCAGTGACGCAAGCAATTTGGCCGCCATCTTGAAGTGGTGATGAGGAGCCGGCAAACAGCCTAAACTGTTGTGATCCGGCTTCCGGATCACACATCTCTAGCATGTTTGTCTTTTTTGTATTGTCCTACTATGTTTTGATCATGTTTTGGACTCTACCGATCCCGTTTGTTAGCGCACTTCCTTATTTACATTCATCACCATGACAACTTATTTGCTCCTCCTGCATGGCTCATTCACACACCGGTTTGTAATTATGTTTTCTGTATTTAAGCCCCTCTGCTACCTAGTTCGCTCTCGCCAGTTTGTTTGCACCTGCAACCGTTACGTGAGTGGTCTCTGATTATTTTTCTGCTTGCTAAATGTAGCTTGCCTCCGCGCGCTTGGCTCGCGCTTTATGGACTTCGAACTCTGTCTTCTGTGTATATTAGCATTTAGTTTTCTGTGCTCAGACACGCCTTTGATTTGCTCTTTTGTACCAGTGTTCTTTTGTAACTTCATATTAAAAGGCTGTTCATACCTTCATTCCTGCCTGCTGTGATCCTGCGCATCGAGAGGCGACACTCCTCGCGCATCCACGATGCCGCGCAAACGTAACAGAAACTGGCGAGCAGAAACGCGTCACCTCGCGCTGGATCCTCCAGGACACCGTTCCCGACAAGCAGCATACCCGACCAAGTACTCCTCCGCTCCAACCCAGGACTCTTCTCTACGGGTTGGTACTTTGTTCACTTCTCCCGTTCCCAGTCACCATGTTGCTATTCCCATTAGCATCCCACCATCTTCCGCCTTCCCTGTCACTCACAGTGACGTCACTCCGTTCACGCCCCCCTATGACGTCACCGTTAACACCTTAGTGGATTCCTCTGCACATTTTTTTGACCTTAGTGACGAGGAGTTTTTTGAAGATGAACTTTCTCCCATTCCACCCAAGGACCTAATTTTATATAAGAAAATTTTCAAGGATAATTGTAGCACACCCAAGCCCAGTCACACCCCCAACAATGACTTTAATAATATAATTAATTATTACCAGGACATTTTCCGCCACTACTATGACTCTAGTCAGTCTTCACCCCCCATACCCGCTTCCCCCCCCCTCAAGTCTCGTTCTCCGCCTGAATCCGTGCCTTTTTCCACCTCATTTAGTGAGGATTTTGAACATTTTAGAGGGGAGGAGCCTGCCCTCCTCCAAACCTCCCACCGCCCGCCCTTACGGTCAGCCTCTGTCCAACTGGGCCCCGTCTGGAATCCGGGTCTTGAGGGGAGGGCCAGTATTACTACTAAGCCTCCTAGACCTCCACCACCGGTGTTCACCCCTGTTAAACCTGTTAAGCCACTACGGCCTCCTAGACCTCCTCCACCGGTGTTCTCCCCGGTCAAGTCACGCCCTCTTAGACCTCCTCCACCTGTGTTCCGTCTGTGCCCTAGTTCTAGTTTTAGTCACAGTCTCTCTCAGAGTTCGAGTCCCAGCCTTCTTCGTAGCCCATGCTCTAGTCCTACTCGTAGACCGACTTGTAGACTGAGTCGTAGTCCAAGTCCTGGTCCGAGTTTCCGTTCTGATTCTAGTTGTAGTCCTAGTCTTTCTCGTAGTCGTAGTCCTAGTTCCACTCGTAGACTGATCCGTAGTCCGAGTCCTGTTTCGAGTCCGGTCCCGAGTCTTGTTTCTTGCCTTTGTAATATTAGTACTGATTCCCCTCGTGGTCTTAGTCCGAACCCTAGTCCTTACCCAAGTTCTTGTCCGAGCCCCAGTGTTACTGTAAGTCCTAGTCTTTGTCCTAGTCCTTGCCCGAGCACCAGTTTGATTGTTAGTCCCAGTCCTTGCCCAAGCCCTAGTTTGACCGTTTGTCCTAGTTCTTGCCCAAGCCCTGGTATGACTGTAAGTCCTGGTCGTTGCCCAAGCCCTTCTCAAAGCACTAGTGTGATTGTAAGTCCTGGTCCTCTCTCAAGTCCTTGCCCGAGTCCTAGTGTTTGTCTTATCACTCATCATAGTCCTAGTCCTGCTCACAGCCAGTCCCCTAGTTCTCCTCGGCAGACCCCTGTGCCTGCTCCTCGGCTGAAGCCGACTCCTGCTCCTCGGCTGAAGCCGACTCCTGCTCCTCGGCTGAAGCCGACTCCTGCTCCTCGGCTGAAGCCGACTCCTGCTCCTCGGCTGAAGCCGACTCCTGCTCCTCGGCTGAAGCCGACTCCTGCTCCTCGGCTGAAGCCGACACCTGCTCCTCGGCTGAAGCCGACACCTGCTCCTCGGCTGAAGCCGACACCTGCTCCTCGGCTGAAGCCGACACCTGCTCCTCGGCTGAAGCCGACACCTGCTCCTCGGCTGAAGCCGACACCTGCTCCTCGGCTGAAGCCGACACCTGCTCCTCGGCTGAAGCCGACACCTGCTCCTCGGCTGAAGCCGACACCTGCTCCTCGGCTGAAGCCGACACCTGCTCCCAGTCTGGTTCTCACACCAGCACATGACTCTGACCTGGTTTTCACACCAGTACAAACTCCAAGGCTGGAGCCCACTCTAGCACCAGTTCCTAAGCTGGAGCCCACTCCGGTACCAGCACCACGACAGGTACCGGTGCCAGCTCCGTGCCGCCAAGCACCGGTGCCAGCTCCGTGCCGCCAAGCACCGGTGCCAGCTCCGCGCCGCCAAGCACCGCCGACGACGGGGCTGGAGCCCACACCAGCGCCGACGACGGGGCTGGAGCCCACACCAGCGCCGACGACGGGGCTGGAGCCCACACCAGCGCCGACGACGGGGCTGGAGCCCACACCAGCGCCGACGACGGGGCTGGAGCCCACACCAGCGTCGACGACGGGGCTGGAGCCCACACCAGCGTCGACGACGGGGCTGGAGCCCACACCAGCACCACCGACGACTCCTGCGGCTCCCAGGCCGCCTCCGACGACTCCTGCGGCTCCCAGGCCGCCTCCGACGACTCCTGCGGCTCCCAGGCCGCCTCCGACGACTCCTGCGGCTCCCAGGCCGCCTCCGACGACTCCTGCGGCTCCCAGGCCGCCTCCGACGCCTTCTTCGGCTGCAGTCCCCGCACCCTCGTCTGCTGCTTCCAAGCCTGCTGGGATTTCGGTGCTGAGGCTTCGTCCACCACGTCGACCACGGGCGTGGCCTCTGCGAGGTCATCCTCCTCGCCAGATACTCCCTCCTCCATGTCGGCCACGGATGTGGCCGTGCCCGGGTCGTCCGCCTCGCCGGGCACCTCATCCTGCGAGGCGGCCACTAATGTGGCCTTTTCGAGGTCGCCCGCCAAAACTTTTTCGGCAGCAGCGTTCCACCCGCCGCCGCCACATGATGTGTCCTCGGTGGATTCGGGGACATGCGATCTGGCGACCCTCCACCGTGGACTCCCTCCGCCCTCCCTTCGTTTGTGAACTTTCTGGTTTTGGGAGGGGGTTCTCTTTATTGCAGTTTTTTGGGGGCATCTGGGATCTGCCCCTTAAGGGGGGGGTAATGTTGTGATCCGGCTTCCGGATCACACATCTCTAGCATGTTTGTCTTTTTTGTATTGTCCTACTATGTTTTGATCATGTTTTGGACTCTACCGATCCCGTTTGTTAGCGCACTTCCTTATTTACATTCATCACCATGACAACTTATTTGCTCCTCCTGCATGGCTCATTCACACACCGGTTTGTAATTATGTTTTCTGTATTTAAGCCCCTCTGCTACCTAGTTCGCTCTCGCCAGTTTGTTTGCACCTGCAACCGTTACGTGAGTGGTCTCTGATTATTTTTCTGCTTGCTAAATGTAGCTTGCCTCCGCGCGCTTGGCTCGCGCTTTATGGACTTCGAACTCTGTCTTCTGTGTATATTAGCATTTAGTTTTCTGTGCTCAGACACGCCTTTGATTTGCTCTTTTGTACCAGTGTTCTTTTGTAACTTCATATTAAAAGGCTGTTCATACCTTCATTCCTGCCTGCTGTGATCCTGCGCATCGAGAGGCGACACTCCCCGCGCATCCACGATGCCGCGCAAACGTAACATAAACTAACATTTGACAGGTAGAAAAAAAAGATGCTGGGCTGGTATTCAGCGTTTTCCTGCTCAATTGAGCGGACTGTTGAAAATAGGAATTGGAGGATTACTTTTCACAAGTAAGAATTTACATTAACATACTATTGGTTGTATTTTGTGAAAAGAATATTACCACAGAGTTAAGCAGGAGCAAAGAACTACAATATTTGTATGTGAAAATCACAAAGAAATCTTCTGGGGGAGGATGACCCCCCTACAGGTATTTGGTTTACAAACTTTCAGGCCCACCCAAAACAAAATTCACCAGCCGCCATTGATTATGATGCATTCTCATTTTATTGTAACCACAGATAAGTCTTCAAGTAACAATATTCAAATACTAACTTTGTTGAGTAAGACAGAATGGTTTTATTCTGAATCCAGTGAAACAGATTGGTGGTTTTAGCTGACATAAAGACTTTCAGGTGTTTATATATGTTAAGTATTTGGCAGACACTTTTATCCAAAGCAACATACATGAAAAATACATATAAAACAATCACTCTAAACATGGTGATTTAAAGGAAGAATGTAATAGAAAATATCAATACAAAGTGTCAAGACAGAAAAAACTCTCTGCTGTTGCAGCAACAGAGATAAAGTCTATAACAGTGGTTCTCAACCTTTTTTCAGTGATGTAACTCCTGTGAACATTTTTTAAATTCAAGTACCCCCTAATCAGAGCAAAGCATTTTTGGTTGAAAAAATAGATAAAGAAGTAAAATACAGCACTATGTCATCAGTTTCTGATTTATTAAACTGTATAACAGTGCAATATAGTGGTCTTTGTTAAACTATTTATACAAAAAAAGAGGTAAATATAACTAAAAACTTGTTGAAAAATAAACAAGTGATTCAATTATAAATAAAGATTTCTACACATAGAAGTAATCATCAACTTAAAGAGCCCACTTTGGGGATTGTAATAGAGATCCATCTTTATTCATCAACTTCATTCTAAACATTTCTTCACAAAAAATAAATCTTTAACATCAATATTTATGGAACATGTCCACAAAAAAATCTAGCTGTCAACACTGAATATTGCATTGTTGCATTTCTTTTCACAGTTTATGAATTTACATTCATATTTTGTTGAAGTATTTTTCAATAAATATATCTATAAAGGATTTTGAATTTTTGCTATTTTTAAAATATTAAAAAAAATATCATGTACCCCTTGGCATACCTTCAAGTACCCCCATTTGAGAACCACTAGTCTATATGTCCGTAAGATATATAGATATCTAATGTATTCATACATTGTTTATGTAGGATATATGCATGTATATATAACCTAATCATATTGTTTCTTCAACTTCAAAATAGCTGACTGTTTTTTCCCCCCTTCTCTGGGATTATATTCCCAGTTTTGATCTCAGACGTCTGGTCACTTATAGCATATAAGAATATTTTATTTCTGTTAAGTAAATTATGAACACGCCAAGACATGTGTCCTTTATCATAGTTACACGTATGACAAAAAAAGCGCGTGAATATAAGTGGTATTCAGTGAGGTAAGATGTATGAAATGCACTGACAGTTCATTTCTCCTGCCAAAGGAATTGCACTGAGTGGAGCGGATCACCACTCCAAGATGGCGGCCTCGCGTCTCGTCTGCGGCAACAGGCAGTAGCGCTCGATGCTGCGTACCATTATAAGATGTCTATGGTTCTAACGTTAGCAGTGAGTTTACATCCTCACTGATTTAACTACACAGCAAATAAAGTCACGTTACTCAGCCAATAAACGCAAGCTAACATTCAAAACGTACCCTTCTTTGTGCAACTTCAAATGTCGAACGAAGTTGGAAGTTGTTGCGTCTCCGTCTGTAATCTTCCAACCGCATGATTTGCATACGGCAATTCCTGTTTTGTTGACCAAGTCGTACTTTTAATTCCCAAACGAAACACTTTATGGCATAATTGTATTCACTTATTCTTCTGTTGTTTGAAAGCTCTTCTTCGTTGGTTTTCCTCCAATTTGATTGGCTGAATGCTGTGTGACGAAAACAACGTGGATGTAATTTGATTGGCTGTTGTACTGACAAGTAGCGCACAGACTGTCCTCGCACACATGTCGACAAACACGCGTACACAATGGAAGATACGGAGCGCTTCTGAATAACTTTTTAATCGTTGGGTTTTGGGGAAAGTTGCAAGTCATGTCAAGTCAAAAGGCTCAAGTCCAAGTCAAGTCACAAGTCATTGGTGTTAAAGTCTAAGTCGAGTTGCAAGTCTTTTTACATTTTGTCAAGTCGAGTCTAAAGTCATCAAATTCATGACTCGAGTCTGACTCGAGTCCAAGTCATGTGACTCGAGTCCACACCTCTGCCTAACATACAGTACAGGCCAAAGGTTTGGACACAACTTCTCATTTCAATGTGTTTTCTCTATTTTCATGACTATTTACATTGTAGATTGTCATTGAAAAAATCAAAACTATGACACCTGTGAAGTGAAAACCATTTCAGGTGACTACCTCTTGAAGCTCATCGAGAGAATGCCAAGAGTGTGCAAAGCAGTAATTAGAGAAAAGGGTGGCTCTTTTGAAGAATTTAGAATACAAAACATGTTTTCAGTTACATCACCCTTTTTGTTAAATACATAACTTCACATGTTCATTCATAGTTTTGATGCCTTCAGTGACAATCTACAAAAATAAAGAAAACCCATTGAATGAGAAGGTGTGTCCAAACTTTTGGCCTGTACTGTAATTGCTATTGCGACATCCAGTGGATGCATTTAGAACAGATTTCATACTTGGCAAACTCATATTGCGGACCGCGGGTTGGCTTAAACCTGTTAGCAAGTGACTCATTTTACACCCCAAGACTCTTGTCAAAGGCGGTCACACTCCCTCCCCTGTCCGTGTCTGCCCTTCTTGTCTCTTTGTCTCGTACGGTATTGTTTAACATTCTTGTAGCCTCTTTTTGCACTGATCTTTGAAATCTAAACAATGGGATTGATCAACTGGTCTCTCAACAAAATTGACAAGATATCAGGTTCGGGGAAACGCACCTGTCTAGGTGGAGCGATTTTTGCTGCACACACGAGGGACCCTTGGGAGAAGGGACGTTGACGATATCTACCCATTCGGAATGACGATAACAGCTGTTATCAGAAATGTCTCAAAGCGCTTCTCAAAACATGACATCCTCGGCTTCTTTGGCTTTTAAATGGCATTTAAATACACTATACCGTATTTCCTTGAATTGCCGCAGGGCATATAGTATGCGCCTGCCTTGAATTACTGCCAGGTCAAACTCGCTTCCCAAAATAATTAGCGCATGCTTAGTATTACCACCTGGTCAAACTTGTGACGTCACGAGTGACACTTCCCCTGTCATCATTTTCAAAATGGAGGAGGCTGATTTCAAGACCAGTAATTTGAAATCGCATAAAGGGAAGAAGATTAAGAGCTATTCAGTAGGATTTAAGGTCCAAGCTTACATCACACTCAAATTTGTACTGCATGCCTTTGGTAAGTGCCAGAGTGAGAAGAGGTTTTAAATTAATTAGCGCCCCGGCGGCAATTCGAGGAAATACGGTATTTACTTTAGATATACATTATACATTTATACAGGGGCAAACACTATGCTTGTTAGCTAGCTACCATGCTAATTAAATATTTGTTAGCAAGCAAGTATGCTAAGTAAACGCTATGCTTGTTAGTCAGCGAGCTGGCTAAGTAAACAATATGTTTGTTAGCTGGCAAGTTTGCAAAGTAAACACCATGCTTGTAAGATGATTATCATGCTAAATAAAATGTTGTTAGCAAACGTGCATGCTAAGCACCATGCTTGTTAGCTAGCTACCTTAGTAAGCAGATTAACATTTGCTCGTAACCGGCTTTAATGACATATGAATCATTTTACACCCCAGCAGACATTAACATATGACTTTTCGACTTTTTATAAGGATTAAAAGCCTGTGCAAGTTTTAAGTACAATGAGAGAAATACCCTTGTTGAATGCAGGTGTGGCTTATTACTCCACCTGGAGGATTTCCATTCATCCATCCATCCATCCATCCATCCATCCATCCATTTTCTACCGCTTATTGCCTTTGGGGTTGCGGGGGAGCTGGTGCCTATCTCAGCTACAATCAGGCGGAAGGCGGGGTGCAGCCTGGACAAGTCGCTAGCTCATCACAGGGCCAACACAGGAGAACATCTGCACCGTAACACAACATAAACACAACAGAACAAATACCCTAAAACCCTTGCAGCACTAACTCTTCTGAGACGCTACAATATACACCCCCGCTACCACCAAATACTCCTCCTCCCCGCCCCCCCGAATTCAGAGGTCTCAAGTTTGGCAAGTATGAACACATATAGACAGACAACATTCACACTCACATTCACACACTAGGGCCAATTTAATGTTACCAATCAACTTATCCCCAGGTGCATGTCTTTGGAAGTGGGAGGAAGCTGGAATACCAGGAGGGAACCCACGCAGTCACGGGGTGAACATGCAAACTCCACACAGGAAGATCCCGAGCCCAGGATTGAAGCCAGGACCTTCTTATTGTGAGGCACATGCACTAACCCTTCTTCCACCGTGCTGCCCCAGGAGTGTGCTCAACATAAAATGTGGTTGTACTTGTACAAATACAATAAAGTGCTTTATCTTTCCTTGTCTTTATCTGAATTGGTGCTTTGTTGAGCGGTGGGTGTGTACAAGGGGCGGGGCATCCAGCTAGGGGCGGGGCATCTTGTTGTGGAATATAGGGGGATTTCTTTGTGCTGTAGAAGCCAAAAGTTTAAAAACTTTTAAAGATTATTTTTTCATGTTGTTGTTGGAACCAGACTCCTGACTGCATGTCTCCTGTCCAAAGGCAAAACCTAGTAACTCACTTCTAGCTGATTTTGAGAAAACAAAGCAAAACCAATCTGTCTTGATGCTGTCTTACAAAGATCTTCAAAGTCATCAAACGTACAGATGTTTTCTTGAGCTTTCATTTTCTTGCCGATTGAGCCATGGATTGAATCTGCTCTCATGAACGTGTGTCCTTTCTCCAGATATTTTATCACAATCTCGGGTGGGCCCCATTTTGCGTTTGCACATTGGGCAAGAGCCGTGTACAGCGTCCAGTTTTTATTTTGACCTCCACAGTTATCTGCCCAAAAGACTATGCAAGGGGAAGAATCAAGAACAACACATTTAATGAAGGTGCTTGCAACGTCCTGGGCCAATCTTCCAAATATCCCCTTGTGCCATGATATCACATAATCAGGTTGACCGTCAATCAATCAATCAATCAATGTTTACTTATATAGCCCTAAATCACTAGTGTCTCAAAGGGCTGCACAAACCACTACGACATCCTCGGTAGGCCCACATAAGGGCAAGGAAAACTCACACCCAGTGGGACATCGGTGACAATAATGACCCAGTGGGACGTCGGTGACAATGATGACTATGAGAACATGATACTGTGATACTGATGATACTGATGACTATGAGAACATATGAGAACATGATACTGTGAAAGATCAATCCATAATGGATCCAACACAGTCGCGAGAGTCCAGTCCAAAGCGGATCCAACACAGCAGCGAGAGTCCCGTTCACAGCGGAGCCAGCAGGAAACCATCCCAAGCGGAGGCTGATCAGCAGCGCAGAGATGTCCCCAGCCGATACACAGGCGAGCAGTACATGGCCACCGGATCGGACCGGACTCCCTCCACAAAGGAGAGTGGGACATAGAAGAAAAAGAAAAGAAACGGCAGATCAACTGGTCTAAAAAGGGAGTCTATTTAAAGGCTAGAGTATACAAATGAGTTTTAAGGTGAGACTTAAATGCTTCTACTGAGGTGGCATCTCGAACTGTTACCGGGAGGGCATTCCAGAGTACTGGAGCCCGAAATGAAAAAGCTCTACAGCCCGCAGACTTTTTTTGGGCTTTGGGGATCACTAATAAGCTGGAGTCCTTTAAACGCAGATTTCTTGCCGGGACATATGGTACAATACAATCGGCAAGATAGGATGGAGCTAGACCGTGTAGTATTTTATACGTAAGTAGTAAAACCTTAAAGTCACATCTTAAGTGCACAGGAAGCCAGTGCAGGTGAGCCAGTACAGGCGTAATGTGATCAAACTTTCTTGTTCTTGTCAAAAGTCTAGCGGCCGCATTTTGTACCAACTGTAATCTTTTAATGCTAGACATGGGGAGACACGAAAATAATACGTTACAGTAGTCGAGGCGAGACGTAACAAACGCATGGATAATGATCTCAGCGTCTTTAGTGGACAAAATGGAGCGAATTTTAGCGATATTGCGGGAGATGAAAGAAGGCCGTTTTAGTAACGCTTTTAATGTGTGCCTCAAAGGAGAGAGTTGGGTCGAAGATAATACCCAGATTCTTTACCGTGTCGCCTTGTTTAATTGTTTGGTTGTCAAATGTTAGAGTTGTATTATTAAATAGAGTTTGGTGTCTAGCAGGACCGATAATCAGCATTTCCGTTTTTTTGGCGTTGAGTTGCAAAAAGTTAGCGGACATCCATTGTTTAATTTCATTAAGACACGCCTCCAGCTGACTACAATCCGGCATGTTGGTCAGCTTTAGGGGCATGTAAAGTTGGGTGTCATCAGCATAACAGTGAAAGCTAACACCGTATTTGCGTATGATGTCACCTAGCGGCAGCATGTAGATGCTGAAGAGTGCAGGGCCAAGGACCGAACCCTGGGGAACTCCACACGTTACCTTAACGTAGTCCGAGGTCACATTGTTATGGGAGACACACTGCATCCTATCAGTAAGATAAGAGTTAAACCAATGCAAATGTCTCATTAAAGACAATAAGGTGACTGACAAAGAAGCTTCGATTGGTCCCTTGAAATACTAGGTTTTTCTGTTGTATCTACGTGGTTATGTGGTAGTTGCTAGGTCCTGCCATGCGCGTAACAGCTTACTTACGGAACAAATTACAATATCGCATACACTAATGTAAAGCATATCACCTAGGAACTCCAAAATTATTATCAGCTCAGTTTTGACCAAAATTGAGTTACTAGGTTTTGCCTTTGGACGGGAGATGTTATGCTTGAAGTAATGGATGGAGGGAGGGGGTCAAAGGTCATATTGCTACCGCCTCTCCTTGTAACGTTCAGCTGGGTTGACGCCTTATTTCCTGTTCAGCAACCAGGACGGACGGACGAAACAAAGCTGCTCTCTTGCCGGGAAGTCTTTGAACACTTCACGGGGAAATCGACTGTTTCTGACTCCTCGCTTGTTTTTCATCTTTTTCAATTACCTCTGCATTGATTGACTCCTTCCGGGTGCACCACCCTTAGTTCAAAGCAGCAGGGTCCCGAGAACTTGACAACATGCACTGGTGTTGCGTCTTACCCCTCAGGTAAACCAATGGATTATGCTAATCAGATGGTGTTTTATCATGAAGCACATTGCAATATTGCACAATATTAACACAACTAACATCTAGTTAATTAGCAAGGATGCTAATTCCTCCCGATGTCGGCCCCAGATTAGAACAAACATGTAAGCGAATTACCCCGTGACTTTTTCATTTGGAGGGTAAACTGCTCCTCCGTGTTTATCAATTGTGAAATGTTTTTTGGAGCTGACGAGGTTGCCGCTTTGTTGCCGTCCTTCCCTTTGACTTTGTTTACTTATCGCTAGCTGCGGGTGGCTTCCGCGCCATGCAACAGCAGCTGGAGTGTTCTCTGCAAGCGTCCCAAAACTATCACAGGGTCGCACTTTTGATCAAACCACAGGCATGATGGGAGTACCTGGAAGGACGACGTGTACGCAGAGTATATCATATTGCATATAATATGGAATTTTTATTAATATTGAGACTGTTGTTGATATTATTAATTTTTGTTTGATTATTTTTGAATTGTTTTGTGTCATGTCTGTGTGTCTTCTCAATTGCTCTGTAAGTTTGGACACACCTTTTCATTTCAATAGGTTTTCTTCAGTTTCATAACTATTTACATTGTAGATTGTCACTGAAGGCATGAAAACTATGACACCTGTGAAGTGAAAACCATTTCTACGTCTTGAAGATCATTGAGAGAATGCTAAGAGTGTGCAAAGCAGTAATCAGAACAAAGAGTGGCTATTTTGAAGAAACTAGAATACAAAACATGTTTTCAGTTATTTCACCTTTTTTTTTGTTAAGTACGTAATTCCACATGTGTTCATACATAGTTTTGATGCCTTCAGTGACGATCTACAATGTAGATAGTCATGAAAATAAAGAAAACGCATTGAATGAGGTGTGTCCAAACTTTTGGCCTGTACTGTATATATATATACATATATATACATACATATATATATATATATATATTTATTTTTTATTTTTTTTGGGGGGGGGTTGGGTTTTTTTAATATATACATATATATTTTATATTGATTTAAGGTATATATATATATATATATATATATATATATATATATATGTATATAATTAGGGGTGTGGGAAAAAATCGATTCGAATTTGAATCGCGATTATCACGCTGTGCGATTCAGAGACGATTCTCATTTTTAAAAAATAGATTTTTTTTTTTTTTTAATCAATCCAACAAACCACTACACAGCAATACCATAAAAATGCAATCCAATTCCAAAACCAAACCTGACCCAGCAACACTCAGAACTGCAATAAACAGAGCAATTGAGGAGACACAAACACCACACATAAACCAAAAGTAGTGAAACAAAAATTAATATTATCAACAACAGTATCAATATTAGTTATAATTTCAGCATAGCAGTCATTAAAAATCATTCATTGACATTATCATTAGACATTTATAAAAATTAAAAAAAAAGAACAATAGTGGCACAGTGGCTTACACTTGCATAGCGTCTCGTAAGCTTGACAACACACTGTGTCCAATGTTTTCACAAACATAAAATAAGTCATATTTTTGGTTCGTTTAATAGATTCGCAGCCCTAATATATATATATATATATATATATATATATATATATATATATATATATATATATATATATATATATATATATATATATATATATATATATAAATATTACCGGATGGCTTCACGGTGGCAGAGGGGTTAGTGCATCTGCCTCACAATACGAAGGTTCCTCAGTCCTGGGTTCAAATCCAGGCTCAGGATCTTTCTGTGTAGAGTTTGCATGTTCTCCCCGTGAATGCGTGGATTCTCTCCGGGTACTCCGGCTTCCTCCCACTTCCAAAGACATGCACCTGGGGATAGGTTGATTGGCAACACTAAATTGGCCCTAGTGTGTGAATGTTGTCTGTCTATCTGTGTTGGCCCTGCGATGAGGTGGCGACTGGTCCAGGGTGTACCCCGCCTTCCGCCCGATTGTAGCTGAGATAGGCACCAGCGCCCCCCGCGACTCCGAATGGGAATAAGCGGTAGGAAATGGATGGATGGATATTACCGGGTAGAGCGGAATATATGTTTGGTCAGAAAAAACACAGAGTGTGTATCATCCCTTTAAGCCTGTTTCGCAGGTTTCCCTTTTTAATTGAAAATCCCCTGATGAGCATATACATATATATATATATACTGTATGCATATAACAGAGGTCTTAAACGTGGTGTCCGTGACCACCAGGGGGTCTGCAGCGAGGTTGTGAAATGTTTGGTTGATTAGAATTAAAAAAAAAAAAAAAAAAAAAGTTTATTCCCCTTGTGATTTTTCTGCAATTGTCTTAAATCCTCATTAACATGGACCCAAGACACTCTCGTGTGGTATGGCCACCTTACTCATTGTACCTTGCAGGTTCAAATTAAAAACATCCATCCATTTTCCTACCGCTTGTCCCGTTCGGGGTCGCTGGAGCCTATCTCAGCTGCATTCGGGCGGAAAACGGGGTACACCCTGGACAAGTCGCCACCTTATCGCAGGGCCAACACAGATAGACAGACAAACATGATTAAATAATTATATTGTTAAATTCACAATAGCGTTTAAGATAGCCAGCAATTAGGAAAGGCAAATTTATCTTATAGAGCGCAATTCGTAAGCAAGGCAATTCATTGTGCTCTACAGAAAAATACTAGTGGTTTGTGTTGTGGTTTGTGCAGCACTTTGAGACACAAGTGATTTAGGGCTATATAAATAATCATTGATTGATTGATTGATTGAGTTAAATTAAAGTCAGAAATTAAAATCATCATAAAACAATCATATTTAAAACTAAAATCAATCAAATAGTGTGGAAAAATACTTTCGCTTGTCATGTGCAGAATTGAATAAGTGTTTCCAGGCTGGATTTGAACATTGCCAAGGATGACACTGAAGCACAAGTCTCACCATGTTTCATCCTGACTGTCGGCACCTGCAGGAGACCATGACTCCCTGAGGTTGTCAGAGGTCGAGATGGTTCATATGGTTCTAACATGTCAGAGATGTACTTTGGCACGAGACCGTGAAAAGGCTTGTACACAAGCAGAGCTGTTTTAAAGTCTATTCTCTGAGCAACAGAAAGCCAGTGCAGTGTCCTAAGCACTGGACTAATGTGCTCACATTTAATGGTAAATGGGTTGTACTTATATAGCGCATTTCCTGGTTGTAGTCTATTATGATGAAGACATGCATCGTAACTCAGTTTCACAACACACAAACATACCGGCTTAGCCAGAGATGTAGCATAAACAATGTTTTTAAGTTTTTCTCTGTAAATGAGTGGAGAATACAGAACATACTCCATCCTATCTTGCCGATTGTATTGTACCATATGTCCCGGCAAGAAATCTGCGTTCAAAGGACTCCGGCTTATTAGTGATTCCCAAAGCCCAAAAAAAGTCTGCGGGCTATAGAGCGTTTTCATTTCGGGCTCCAGTACTCTGGAATGCCCTCCCGGTAACAGTTCGAGATGCCACCTCAGTAGAAGGATTTAAGTCTCACCTTAAAACTCATTTGTATACTCTAGCCTTTAAATACACTCTCTTTTTAGACCAGTTGATCTGCCGTTTCTTTTCTTTTTCTTCTATGTCCCACTCTCCCTTGTGGAGGGGGTCTGGTCCGATGGCCATGTATTGCTTGCCTGTGTATCGGCTGGGGACATCTCTGCGCTGCTGATCCGCCTCCGCTTGGGATGTTTTCCTGCTGGCTCCGCTGTGAACGGGACTCTCGCGGCTGTGTTGGATCCATTATGGATTTAACTTTCACAATATCATGTTAGACCCGCTCGACATCCATTGCTTTCGTCCTCTCCAAGGTTCTCATAGTCATCATTGTCACCGACGTCCCATTGGGTGTGAGTTTTCCTTGCCCTTATGTGTGCCTACCGAGGATGTCGTAATGGTTTGTGTTGTGGTTTGTGCAGCCCTTTGAGACACTAGTGATTTAGGGCTATATGAGTAAACATTGATTGATTGATTGATACGCAGTCTGGCGAGCTGTGTACAAAACAAAACATGAAATGGGGGATAACACTTTACAGATATTGTAATATGATTTTGCATTTTTTCCAGTCAGGACAGATTGGTGTCTTACCGTATTGTGTTGTGTATTACAAACTCAAACGTGTTTCGTGTTGTCATTGAAGCTAGCTTATCACTCGCCGTAGTTTGATTTTTTTACGGCTAATATCGTAGCACGCTGATGTGTTACATTGAAAGAAAAAGGGTTCCACAATGTTCGATCTTACAATAACAATGTCGCTACATCTTGGTTATTACATAGGTTACGGAACATAAATGAAGTATTGGTGATGGTTTTTGAATGCATTTTTAAAGTGATTTAGAGATAGAACCGATGGCTCTCATTATGATTGTGAACGATACGCAAATAAAAAAAAGTGCAGTTTCCCTTTAAAGATGTTGTCATATACAATATCAATCAATCAATCAATGTTTACTTATATAGCCCTAAATCACTAGTGTCTCAAAGGGCTGCACAAACCACTACGACAGCCTCGGTAACGAAATGAAAAATGACTAGAGATGTGCGATAATGGCTTTTTTGCCGATATCAGATTTTCAAATATTGTCCAACCCTCAACTACGGATTCCGATATCAACCAATACCGACATAGACAGTCGTGTAATTAACACATTATTATGCCTAATTTTGTTGTGATGCAATAAACAATCTTTTCCAAAATAAATCAACTCAAGTTATGGAAAAAAATACCAACATGGCCATATTTATTATTGAAGTCACAAAGTGCATTGTTTTTTTTGCAGCTTGGAATTTGGGACATGCTCTTTCTGAGAGAGCCTAAGGAGGTTGAGGTGGGCGAGGCTTGGGGGGCAGGTTGAGTTGGGGGCCTAAGGGGTAGCAGGGTATAAATTGTACCGTCACGGAAAAGTTAGTGCTGCAAGCGGTTCTGGGTATTTGTTCAGTTGGGTTTATGTTGTGTTACGGTGCAGATGTTCTCACGAAATGTGTTTTGTCATTCTTGTTTGGTGTGGGTTCACAGTGTGGCGCATATTTGTAACAGTGTTAAAGTTGTTTATACGGCCACCCTCAGTGTATGGCTGTTGACCAAGTGTGCCTTGCATTCACTTGTGTGTGTGAAAAGC
Organism: Nerophis ophidion; assembly: GCF_033978795.1. Taxonomy (NCBI): domain Eukaryota; kingdom Metazoa; phylum Chordata; class Actinopteri; order Syngnathiformes; family Syngnathidae; genus Nerophis; species Nerophis ophidion. Next base: position 53,915,712 of record NC_084618.1, read on the forward strand.
CGTAGGTATTACGTGACTGAGCCAGCACGCAAAGGCAGTGCCTTTAAGGTTAAATGGCGCTCTGTATTTCTCCCTATGTCCGTGAACACAGCGGTGTTTTAAAAAGACATACATTTTACTTTTTAAAACCGATACCCATAACTTTTAAACCGATACCGATCATTTCCGATACTACAATTTTTAAAGCATTTATCGGCCGATTATATCCCTAGCCCGATATTATCGAACAACGTCAGTCTTTTTTTGCCCAGTAAATTGTTACTCTTACACATGAGGTAACTGAGTTACTAACTCAAATAATTTTGGGGAGAAGTAATTTGTAACTGTAACTAATTACTTTCTTTAGGTAAGTTGGACAACACTGGATTTTTTTGTGATTAATCACGCATTAATGGATACAAACCCCTTTTCCATAGGAGTTGAGAAATTGTGTTGGATGTTAATATAAACGGAATACAATGATTTGCAAATCCTTTTCAACCCATATTCAATTGAATGCACTACAAAGACAAGATATTTGATGTTCAAACTCATAAACTTTATTTTTTTTTGGCAAATAATAGTTAACTTAGAATTTCATGGCTGCAACACGTGCCAAAGTAGTTGGGAAAGGGCATGTTCACCACTTTGTTACATCAGCTTTTCTTTTAACAACACTCAATAAACGTTGGGAATTGAGGAAACTAATTGTTGAAGCTTTGAAAGTGGAATTCTTTCCCATTCTTGTTTTATGTAGAGCTTTAGATGTTCAACAGTCCGGGGTCTCTGCTGTCGTATTTACGCTTCATAATGCGCCACACATTTTGATGGGAGACGTGTCTGGACTGCAGGCGGGCCAGGAAAGTACCCATACTCTTTTACTACGAAGCCACGTTGTTGTAACACATGGCTTGGCATTGTTTTGTTGAAATGAGCAGGGGCGTCCATGATAATGTTGCTTGGATGACAACATATGTTGCACCAAAACCTGTATGGACCATTCAGCATTAATGGTGCCTTCACAGATGTGTAAGTTACCCATGCCTTGGGCACTAATACACCCCCATACCATCACAGATGCTGGCTTTTGAACGTTGCGCCTATAACAATCCGGATGGTTATTTTCCTCTTTGTTCCGGAGGACACCACGTCCACAGTTTTCACATATAATTTGAAATGTGGACTCATGAAACCACAGAACACTTTACCACTTTGCATCAGTCCATCTTAGATGAGCTCGGGCCGGTGTTCCTGGGTGTTGTTGATAAATGGCTTTCACTTTGCATAGTAGAGTTCTAACTTGCACTTACAAATGTAGCAAACAACTGTAGTTAATGACAGTGGTTTTATGAAGTGTTCTAGAGCCCTTGTGGTGATATCCTTTACACGCTGACGTCGGTTTTTGATGCAGTACCGCCTGAGAGATCAAAGGTCCATAATATCAGCGCTTACGTGCAGTGATTTCTCCAGATTCTCTGAACCTTTTGATGAATTTACAGACCGTAGATGGTAAAATCCCAAAATTCCTTGCAATAGGTTTATGAGAAATGTTTTTCTAAAACTGTTTGACAATTTGCTTACAAATTGGTGACCCTCGCCCCATTCTTGTTTGTGAATTACTTAATATTTCATGGAAACTGCTTTTATACCAAATCATGGCACCCACCTGTTTCCAATCAGCCTGCAAACCTGTGGGATGTTCCAAATAAGTGTTAAATGAGAATTCCTCAACTTTATCAGTATTTATTGCCACCTTTCCCAACTTCTTTGTCACGTGTTGCTGGCATCAAATTCTAAAGTTAATGATTGTGTGCAAAAAAAAAATAAGTTTTTATCTGTTTTAACTTCAAATATGTTGTCTTTGTAGCATATTCAACTGAATATGGGTTGAAAATTATTTGCAAATCATTGTATTCTGTTTATATTTACATCCAACACAATTTCCCAACTCATATGGAAACGTGGTTTGTATTTATGACAGCCTTAATATTTATCTATTGAACTGTTATACATTTATTTTTTGTATGATTCAATTGTTTTTATTTTATTTTCTAAAACAAAAACTCCTGAATATAAAAATGTCAACCAATCAAATATGGGGCAGAAACCTGAGGTGAGGCGGATGCAGCAGAGCCTGCTCTTAGATTGCGCTATCCTTGATAAACTAGGTTGGATTGCACCGTTGGTAGAGTGGCCGATTGATAGAGTGGCCGTGCCAGCAACTAGAGGGTTCCAGGTTCGATCCTCGCGTCCGCCATCCTAGTCCCTGCCGTTGTGTCCTTGAGCAAGACACTTTACCCACATTCTCCCAGTGCCACCCACACTGGTTTAAATGTAACGTAGGTATTGATTTTCACAATGTAAAGCGCTTTGAGTCACTAGAGAAAAAGCGCTATATAATTCACTTCACTTCACGTTAGCGTGAGCGCCACATCATTATCATGGCCAATCGGACAAAATACTGCAGAAAAATGTCCTACGGCGAGGCATTCGGGTATGTTAAAGGGCGGCGGGAGCGCATACGAGAGCCGGCAGGTGCTTGTCGTTGTCGTCTTTCTACAGAGAAGGATACCGCAGCATCACTGAGTGGCAAAGTTTCAGTTCGAGCGACCAACAACCAAACAGGTTTCTTTTTTCTTTGCTCTGCTAAACGTGACTCAAGAGAGAAAATTAAATATTCAAGATCAAAAAAGTATTCAAAACATACTTTTGGACAAAACTGAAGGTGATCGTACTTTTAGGACATGGCCTTTAATGAATATAAAGGTAAGACCAGAAAAATAGAATTTGAAAACATTTTTCCCCCCACTGTTCTCTTCCTTTTGTTGTTATGATCTTAATATACAGAACCTATACTAACAATAATTGAAGCACACGAAGTGAAATCAAAAAACAAACTTCACTGGAACCTCACTGTACTTTACTGGATCAAACCATACTTTTGCAATATTCTAAGAAAAATGAACAAGCATTCACTGCAAAAGTGTAGAGTATGGAAAATATTCCTCAAAATTAATTAATTTATTTTTACACGTGCATGACTGATAGTCAGGGATGTTCAAAACAAAGGTGTGTCGTGTAAATGAGTCTTACTTAATTTGCCTGAATGATGATTATATGAGTATAGTTAAAGTACCAATGATTGTCACACACACACTAGGTGTGGCGAAATTATTCTCTGCATTTGACCCATCACCCCCTGTGAGGTGAGGGGAGCAGTGGGCAGCAGCAATGCCGCGCCCGGGAATTATTTTTGGTGATTTAACCCCCAATTCCAACCCTTAATGCTGAGTACCAAGCAGGGAGGTAATTGGTCCCATTTTTATAGTCTTTGGTTGACTCAGCCGGGATTTTAACTCACGACCTACCGATCTCAGGGCGGACACTCTACCCTCAGTAAGAGAGCCTACAGAAGCCTACTGAGGGCCGCACATTGAAAAATGAAAGCATGCAGGGGCCGTTTCGATATTCTTCATTTTCAAAATAAATAGTTTTGGTGAATATTAAAAGGTCCCGAAGACCAAAACTGGTCTCAGTCATTAAAGTGTTAAAAATAAGTATTTTGTTTTTGATATGATTGCTGAAAATTATTTAGATCAACTTCTGAGCTATCTGTTGACATAACGTTTTATGGCCTCTTTACCAAAGAAAACTTTGTTTTCATGGCAAAAAAACACAGTTATTGGACCCTAAATATGTAAATAAGTCATAACAGCATTGATTTTAAAATAAGTCATAACACCATCGATTTCAATTTATGATTATTTTTGAACAATGATAGTATATATTATTTTTTCTGTCGACGTTTAAAAATCTAGATCAACGTCAGATTTAGCCATCGATCATAAATTGTTATTTTTTGAGAAAAGCCAATTTTACAGTAAATAACTGCCTGCATGACAGCTTTGTGTTGTTAGTGTAAATATTGCAACATTTTCTTGTTTCGTCGCATCTATTGGCCCTTTTCTTACACTTCATGTTTTTTTTTTGTAATTGCATTTTTAAAATGTGCTGTGGGTCATTACAAAAAATAGCTGCTAGTCGCACTTTGGACACCCCTGGCCTACAGAGTACTGTCCTTTCTATTATTTTCGATGAAAAACGTGAAGGTGTGGATCAACCAGTGGAATTGATTGTGTTCCATCAATTGAATAAATCTAAAATGTCAATAATGAAACACTGGCACTCTTCGAGGGCGGAAGCTCCCCTTTCCACTCCCTTATCTCTCCTGCTTGCTTCTTTGTCTCGTCTTGTCTTAACTTTCTTGTTGCCTCTTTTTGCACCGCTCTCCAAATCTAAAATATTGAAACTGATTAACTGGCCTCGACGAAATTGACAAGATCTTGGATTTGGGGGAACGTGCTTGTCGTGACGGAGCGGTTTGTTGCTGGACACACGACGGACTCTTGGGAGAAGAAGGAGAGCCGCGTGACTGGCGACCCTTTCAGTCGAAGACACTGATGACATCTGCCTATTTGGAATCATGATAATAGGACATCTGCTGATTCGAGTAAGCGTTGGTCTTGTTTGTCGACAAATTGGAAGTTGCTGACAGGCAGAGCTGCCACAAATGATTGGAGATGCAGACTGAACTATAGACACTCTTATGACTTGGTTAACATCGGACCGTGTGCCCCACAGGATGAATTTTAGGACCGATAATAGACAATTTAGAGTGAAAAGCACATTTTATTTTCACTCGCATACAAAACATTCTAACTTGGATTGTTTTCCTGGCTTCGAGACTCTCCCTGAGGGCAGTGCAGTGTAGACACAACATACTCCCTTATTGTCTCTCGCGGAAACACACCTGTTGTTGTAGACTTTGATATGACTGGCAAGAACACCAAGGTCGCGGAACAGAGACACACGGCAGGCTTACACAGACATGCATACACAAAAATATACACCACACACACTTACCCCACCCTCCATTCAACGCCCTTGACGCGAACCCCTTAGGGTGATCGACGGCTGGGCAGCGCTTGAAGAGCTGCAGCCAGACACCGTAGCCCCCACTCCCTCAACTCTGTTGCAAGTCTCAAGATGTATGTTGTAATATGTATATACTGTATGCTTTGCAATGGAGTTTTTTCCCACTCCAGACTGGGCCCCCTTAGCAGCCCAGTCTCAATTGTATTTTTTTACTCATCCTCCCTCAGCGTTTACCTTTTTCCCATCTTTTACGGAGCGCCTTGTGACGACCCATCAGTGTTCCTGTTCTGTAACCATGTACACTGTTTGTTTGTCTAATCTTGAACTGGTTTGTGCTGAAAACAAAGATTCGTTGTACTTGTGCAATGACAATAAATACCTACCTACCAACCTAAAGCAGAGGAATCTTAAAGAGATATTTTCTCAACATTCATAAATAAATGCACTAAAATGGGCATATCAAGCTGCAAGTATAGTAGGATTCTTTTGGTTGTTATTGATGAACCGGATATTTTGCCTTGAATAGTAAACAGTAATATTGCTTGTAGCCTGACCTACCTTAATAAATGGACTTCATTGAAACATTTTTTGTGGGGGGGTATTCAATATTTAAATACCCCCGGCATTATGTCATTAAAACTGAACATTGCTACTAATAAATTTACTTTAACACAAACATTAGTCTTAAAATATGTTTTATTTGGCCTTTTTATTTTAAACAATTCAAAACCTGGATCAATGCATTCAGCTTCTTCGCTTTGTTTGTTGTGAGCCAACGATGTCAATTAAAGTGAGTGTTCTTGAGCTGAATCTAATTGAATAACTATAACTTTTATTGCAAATGCTAATTCGAAATTTGAGAACGTCAAACTACTGAGATGGTTTGCACGGGGATAAGCGCTTCTTATGTGTATGTGTGTCCCAATCACGGGCGTTCAAAAGTGATCGCTAATGTCGGCAGTTTATGTACACAACTGGATATAGCATACCTGCACATTAATGAAGGGACATTCTCGGCACGACACAACAGAATTGTCCTGATCAGAGGCTCTCAAATCTTAGAAAACACTTGGCTCTTCAAGTACCACCATGACTAACATTAAAATACAGAAGCATAGTAGGCCTAATTAGACATTAAAACAAATACAAGGTTTTATTTAACAAGTTGAGTTAATACTTTAGGCAACTGTAACATTACACAGTTTGAACAGGAACACTGTGTTTGATTATTTAATCAGGTAATTATTTGAGTACCACAGTTTGAGAATGACTGGCCTAGATGCAAAAAATAGTAGCGATAAAATGAATATTAATAGTAAATCAAGTCAGAAGTGTACACGTTTTTCTTGATTGTTCAGGGAGATAAAGTCCATCCGTCCATCCATTTTCTCCCGGTTGTCCATTTTGGGATCGCGGGGGGTTGCTGGAGCCTATCTTAGCTGCATTTGGGCGGAAGGCAGAGTACACCCTGGACAAGTCACCAACTCATCGCAAATGTTTTTTTATATACCTTAATTGTTTCCAAACGGTGTCAAACACGGAAGTAAAACGGCTTATGAAATAAAACAGAAGTCATCGTCATGGACCCACTAGCTGCGGAAGCTAGCTCTCTAATCAGCCAAGTAGACTCAATAACTCCACGGTGATGTTTTAGCGAGTATACTGAGGAATTTGTGAAACGTAAATTATACAAAACAAATGCCATTGTAAGTTAAAGGGGAACATTATCACCAGACCTATGTAAGCATCAATATATACCTTGATGTTGCAGAAAAAAGACCATATGTTTTTTTAACCGATTTCCGAACTGTAAAAGGGTGAATTTGGCGATTTAAACGCCTTTCAATTGATAGCCTGTCGAGCGACGACATTTCACCCGTGACGTCACAACATGAAGCAATCCGCCATTTTCTCAAACACATTACATACACCAAGTCAAATCAGCTCTGTTATTTTCCTTTTTTTTGGACTGTTTTCCGTACCTTGGGGACATCATGCCTCGTCGGTGTGTTGTCGGAGGGTGTAACAACACGAACAGAGACGGATTCAAGTTGCAACAGTGGTCAAAAGATGTGAAAGTCCCTCGTTTGTTCTGCACACTGTACCGACGACAGCTATGCTACGACAGAGATGGCAAGAATGTGTGGATATCCTGCGACACTCAAAGCAGATGCATTTCCAACGATAAAGTCAACAAAATCACAACGTGAGTTTTGTTGATGTTATTGACTTACAGTATGTGGAGTGCTAATCAGACATATTTGGGTCACGGCATGACTGAACGCTAATCGATGCTAACATGCTATTTAGGCTAGCTGTATGTACATATTGCATCATTATGCCTCATTTGTAGCTATATTTGCATCCAGCCTTTCCCTCCACCCACATTTAATGCCAAACAAACACATACCAATCGTTGGTTAGAAGGCGATCGCCAAATTCGTCCGCGCTTCCTCTCGTGCCGCTGTCTGTCGTGATACGGCTCAAAAGCTTCTGTTTGTTCTTTAATTTTGTTTTCAGTACCTGCTTCCATACTCCAACCATCGGTTTCAATACATGCGTAATCTTTTGAATCGCTTACGGCGCTGAAATCCGAGTCTGAATCCGAGCTAATATGCTATACCTTTCTGTGCTATCCGCCATGTTTTTTTTTTTTGCTGGCTTCACGCAGTGATGTCACAGGACAATAGACAGGTGGATATAGCAATGGTGTAAATCAGGCACTTTGAAGCCGTTTTTCGGGATATTGCGTGATGGGTAAAATTTTGATAAAAACTTTGAAAAATAAAATAAGCCACTGGGAACTGATTTTTTATTGGATTTAACCCTTCAGAAATTGTGATAATGTTCCCCTTTAATAATACTAACACAGATACTCGTAAATGTGTTAGCATATTAGCCATCGCTAACGACGCTTGCTTGATTGCATTACGAAAGCATGTACAAATATCGCATGAAAACACTCCTGCTGGACAGACACCACATAACGGACTGTTTACTAAGTACAAATAGTTTTAGTTACCGGTATGTTGTAAAACCTACAGATGTTGCTTGGAGTGATGAATGAAGAATCAATAGGAGTAGAAATGCTATGGACAGCTAGAAAAAGGAACAGCAATTGTACTTCCCATTGAAAGCTCTAAACAGAAGGGCACTGCAACACCTGCAGTGAGCAAACTCGTCCAAAGGATGGCACAAACAATAGCACACATCTTCAGCGTCTTTTGCTTGTTTTTTAACTACTTGCATTATATTATGGCCCTCACCGAAGAAAAATCGAGAAATCAAGCCCACTGTTTTGTAAGCCACAGGGTTCAAAGCAGCTTATAGTTACGGTTATATAATTTGACTTGCGTAACTTGACCCGGATCTCACCAATACCTTTTCACAGCATCTGGATACTTGAAACAATCATGTACAGGGTATTGATGATGAAAGGCTTAACCTTTCCATGGCACCAACGTGTGTGTGCACAAACACTCTCTACTTTGAGACGATATTTCTACTTTTAGACTGTGGCCTGTTTCAAGTACTGTTGATGCCGAGGTTGTCAACAAAATCCTGACATTTTTAGGAATACCTTTTGATTTTTCCAGCAGCGTATGTATTGTTTACATTCCCATGCTTGGATTGATCCAAATCACTAAAGTATGTTGGCGATATGTCGGAATATTACGAGCCAAGTAAATCTTAAAAATAACTTGTTAGGGAATTTTACACATCATCCACAATCCTTATGTGGGACACACAGCTTTCTCTTTTATGTGCATTCTAAAGACAGTGGAACCTCAACTTATGAGTGCCCTGACTTTAGTGTTTTGAGAAAATATCTGTCTCTCGGCTAATTATCCTTTAGGTTCCAAGAAAAAATGTGAGCTGCAAGCACCCCCACCATGAGCTGGCCTAGCAAATGATCTCACACACTTGCATGAGCTTATAGCTAGAGATCGACATAACTTTCTTTTCTCGCTGCTCCTTGGCGAGGCGCGGCACACTGCCAGTCCGTCATCACGGTAAATACCAAGGTTCAGGTTGAGGCTAGCAAGATGGGAGAGGAGGAAACTCCCAACGAGTTCACACGTTTCTGCTCCGTCAAAACTCCCCGTAGTAACGTCAAATGTTGAATTGTTCTTTTTTTGCCATGGTGTACTGTTGCGGATTGTATGTGAATGCTTCCATTAAAATCTCCTGATGATTGATGATTGAGGGAACCCCTCATGAAACAGTTCTGTAGAGATGAAGTAGTCTTGTGATTTTCCCCACACCTATATATATATATATATATATATATATATGAAGAGTTCATACGCAAAAACCGATAAACGGCATTTTGATAAAGTTTAGCCCAGCCTCGGTAATATATAGTCCGCCACTTCTATTGTGGTATACCAAAATCAATTTGTTTGCAAATGCGGACAAATGCCGCTTTTAACGTCATTTAGTTCAGCGATTTATTGCAAGAGCCGATAAGCGCCATGGATCATCTACCACAAAAGCCGATATATCCGTTTGCCCAACCAGCGCTGCAGTACGGGATCACGTGACAAACAAAATGGGGTCGCGCACGGACTCATTCAGTGTTGTTATCCACGCATGAATAATTTGGAAGCTTCTCCTGTGAACACTGTTAGGCCAGCGAAAAAAACTGACCTGTTGAAGTTATTTGATGTTGGCGCTAGCACGCGTGTCCGTGAGTTTTACACCGCTGCGTTAAACGATGTTGTCGAGCATGGAGCTAATGTCGATAGCGATGATGAGTGAGCTGTTATCTGCACAGGAGTGTTTTTGAGAGGCAAACCAGGTTGAGCATTTGTGGTTGTTTTATTAATAAAGCATTGTCTTAATTGCAACACTGTTTTTTTTGTTTTTTCATTTTGTGCTGAAAGCACAAGGTAAATATGTGAGGTCACAGTTCCAAAAAAGCATGTCCGGTTAGCAAGTACGAAAAAACAATGTTCGCAGGGACAGATAGATTTATGCGTACCAAGGGATCGAAACTGTTAAATAATGAAGTAAAGAAATGTGAACAGTTGTTACGTTGAAATGTGTCTTTCGATACATTTCACGTTCTGTTTTTCTCTCTATCTTTATATTGAATATTATGCGAAATAACGACCGCAAAGAAAACGATTTTGGAGATATCTGTTTTTGCGACATATCATAATTTGGATATATCTGCTTTTGACGTAAAACCACATCAAACACTCTTACTTGAAAGCCATTCATTACATCAGCATTTCTTAAAAGTTTAGGTTTTCATGACTTGCGTATGTTGATATTAAATAAACCATTGTACGCTTGTACATGTACCGGCAACACCAGCAGGCAGAAAATCGTTAATATACAGAATCGGTCAAAATGGATTTATCTGCTTTTGCATATGAACTCTTCATATATATATATATATATATATATATATATATATATACATATATATATATATAGCGGCAGCGCCCCCCGCGACCCCAAAAGGGAATAAGCGGTAGAAAATGGATGGATGGATATATATATATATATATATATATATATATATATATATATATATATACATATACATATATATAAAAAAAAAATATATATATATATATATATATATATATTTAGTAGTTTTTATGTTCTGTACAGCCAGTTAGGCAAATCATATAGTTGATGTAGATGCCCATATCTGCTGTACAGATTTACTCTAAAAAAGAGAAGTGTGGGATACTTCTCCTGTTGCCTTATTTGTATTTGACTTTATTAAATGTTTGGGTAGAATTTTATTCAACAAAACCAGTTTTCTTTGAGGTAATATAGAACATTGAACAGAGCTCTTTATCTGTTTTATGAGGGAATGTAGTTCATCATATAACTGGCACCCAGTGTAAGTATTGATTTTGAATCGAGAATAGTTTCTGAATCAAATCGTTCCCCCCAAGAGTCGAATCAAATTGTGTGGTGCCCAAAGTTTCACAGTCCTAGTAAGTACTGTACATTATTATTACATTTCTTCATAAAACTACTATCCCTGTTTGCAGTACATTCCATTGTATTGTTTTTATACAATTTATCTTATCTAAAAGTTTGTTGTGGTTTTTAAAAGGTATGCAACAAAATGTTACAATTGTGCTGCTACGTGGGCCAAGCACTAATTCAATTGATTTCATCCATCCATCCATTTTCTACCGCTTATTCCCTTTTGGGGTCGCGGGGGGCGCTGGCGCCTATCTCAGCTACAATCGGGCGGAAGGCGGACTACACCCTGGACAAGTCGCCACCTCATCGCAGGGCCAACACAGATAGACAGACAACATTCACACTCACTTCAATTTCCCATTAAATATAGTTCAGAAATGTACTTAAAAAATGATCATGACAAATTGCATTGTGTCACAGTGTAGTCCATGTTTTCAAATCAAACTAATTATTTAGCCTGAGGACAATAAAATGGTCAAAAAGTTGAAAAAAAATGACAAAACTGAATTTTTATTCAACAGGATTTTGTTTAATTAAGCAACCAATTCAAAGAAGAACATTTAATATGCATAAATCACCTTATCATTGTATTTAATTCTTCTCAGTAAGGGAAGAAGCGTTTCACCTTAGGTAACACTTTGGCTCGGGTTTCCCGGAATATCCCTGGAACGCAACGGGGTCCTTGTTAATCCATAGTTTGGGGGATCCTCTTGGGGCCAGCTCTGCATATGCATGAGCTTCTGTTGGGGCTCGCCGGGGCTCTCCTTGCACTCTTAACGAGCAGCGGCGCTTCTTTTCGAGTGGTTAGTCTTCGTTAAGAACATTCATTTGCATTCAATCTCGCTAAGAAACATTAAAATCATGGTTAAACATGAATTTGTTATTACATGATGTGGTGTGGAGTAAAACAAGCAAAACACTGATGAATGTGAAATCATTCTCCCACATTTTTTCTTATATAAGTGGCGTTGCTCCCTAATCTTTCAGCATGAAGGTGTTTGGACATTTGTACAACCAAATAGGAACCAGAAAGAGGCTACATTACCTGGTGGTCCACACCAGAGATGATTAATAAGTTATGGCACCGTGACGCCCTCTATCAGTAATATACAATAATAAACACTGTCGGCACTCCAAAAATGAGCATAGTCAGAAATAAAAACCTGCATCTTATAGTGGCAGTCCTGTCTCAGTGAGGTAAGAGGTGCTGTGCGATTTGGTCCAGCCTCGTCTTCCAATCCGGCATCAGGAACCTGGAAATATTCTCCCATCTCTCTTTGGCTAAGAGCAAGGTTCCGTTAGATGCTCTCAAAATCAGGTGTCCACAGCATCGTTCACGATGCTAATGTAACAAGAAAAGAAGAGGGTTAAAGGTCACCACTCTGTGGTTCAGGTCTGGCTTCCTGGTGGGGGCCGCGACCCAGTCTCGGGAAGCGGGATGGTGTTTTGGACCGGGGCGTCTTGGCTCCGCCCTCGTTGTTCTGAGGTGTGTCCCTGAATAAAAGAAAATAAAGCTTTAAATCCGGGGTGCCCAAAAGTTTTGCCTTCAAGGGCCAAAGTGAACACACCAATATCATAGCCTTGAAAATTAGCCACAACCGATATTGATTCAGTACAATAACAGCAGGAATCATACACAGTGTGGAATATCAGAAAATGCTTGGTCAAGTGAAATTGTCTATGTTTAGTATGATATAAAAAAAAAAAAAACACTAACCTATTCATAATTAACTGGCTGGAATCGACTTATGCCATCTTTTAAGTTGAAGTGAAGCGGTAATTGTTTTTAGCGACACCTAGCGGCCACAATATATATTAAGTTAAGCTTATGACGCAGTAAGTTGAATACTTTGTATTTATAACTAATATGCAACTACAGTGGGGCAGAAAAGTATTTAGTCAGCCACCGATTGTGCAAGTTCTCCCACTTAAAATGATGACAGAGGTCTGTCATTTTCATCATAGGTACACGTCAACTGTGAGAGACAAAATGTAAAAAAAAAATCCAGGAATTCACATTTTAGGAACTTTAAAGAATTTATTTGTAAATTATGGTGGAAAATAAGTATTTGGTCAACCATTCAAAGCTCTCACTGATGGAAGGAGGTTTTGGCTCAAAATCTCACGATACATGGCCCTATTCATTATTTCCTTAACACGGATCAATCGTCCTGTCCCCTTAGCAGAAAAACAGCCCCAAAGCATGATGTTTCCACCCCCATGCTTCACAGTAGGTACGGTGTTCTTGGGATGAAACTCAGTATTCTTTTTCTTCCAAACACGACGAGTTGAGTTTATACCAAAAAGTTATATTTTGGTTTCATCTGACCACATGACATTCTCCCAATCCTCTGCTGTATCATCCATGTATCCATTTTGTTTGGAAACACGCTCGTTGTTGCTGATCATTCAACCGGTGACACTAATAATGCCGACAAAATGTGCGATTATCCACTGCCATTAACGAGGTGGGAGAGGTTTAACTAGCTTTTACCGCATTCCTACGCGTACTTCTGGACAAACGGTAGCGGCTGAAAAGAAGTGTCATAGCGAAAGCGAGCACTGATTGCTGCAATCAAACGAAATGTGACATACGTGCTGACGACTTCGGATCATTTCATTTCAGGTAATTAAGAACATTTTGTAAGTAAACATGAATTTGAAATAAATGACAGCCCCACTTTGCGTTAACTAGACGTGCTTGGTCGAATAACTTTGATAGCAGTTGGAATTGATAGAAAATAGTACTCACTTCTCTTATCGGGACTGTGGCCTACACATAACACAAAAGTGAAGCGACATGACAACATCATTATCTCAATCCTGTCTTACAGTCACAGTGTGCTGAGATGACATTGGACTGACAAAGACTCGCAGTATTTCTCCATCGTATCACTGAATAGTTTGGAAATATTATGTGTAGCGCTGTCAGAAATGATGATGCTCGCATTTCAATATGGCTGCTGGCAATGCAACGTGGGATACTTTACCAAAAAAATATGAAGCACTCCATGCCAGGGGTGTCAAACTCATTTTAGCTCAGGAGTTGCATGGAGGAAGATCGGATCCTACGTGGGACGGACGGGTAAAATCATGGCAAAATGACTTAAAAATACAACTATGAGAAATC